>NW_028280808.1:527500-572500 GCF_059751285.1 Brachycentrus maculatus
GAGTTCTGGATGTTGTTTTGTTCAGAGAGGTTATATAGTTATCGTGCCTTGTGAAAAAAACTTAATTTTTAATTTTAGTTCATAAAGTATAATTTTTTTTTGTAAACACAAGTGTCTTTTTTGAAAAGGACAAAATGGGAAAAAGTAAAGACATTTCTGAGGAAAAAAAGTCTAGTGTTATAGTGCTACTGAAATTAGGAATACTATCTAATAGAGAAATTTCAAAAAAAGAAAACGTTTCTCGTCAAACAGTGGACAGAATTTCAAAATCAATAAAAAATCAGTCTCCCGCCACCAGCAATCGGCGAAAGAACTGTCGTAGGATTAGAAAAACAACACCGAGGACTGATCGAAAAATCGTTCAAAGTGCCTTAGAAAACCGTAGTGCATCAGCAAAACATTAAAAATAAAATTGGAAGAAGAGGGTATAAATATATCGGTATCAACACTGAGGCGACGTCTTTACGAAGTAAATCTGAAATGCAGGCGCCCTGTAAAAGTACCAAAATTGACACCACGAATGAAAGCGGATCGATTAAAATGGGCCAGGCTTCATCGAAATTACTCGGTAGATGATTGGAAAAAGGTATTTATTTAAATTGAATTTTCAACATATCATTTTAGTAAATAAACTTATATATTGGAATTAAACTTAAATTTTCATTATTTTTCAGGTCATCTTTAGTGATGAGTGCCGGTTAGAAGCCGTGACAGAGAGCCGTCGATTCGTCAGGAGAACACCAATGGAACGTTACAATGAGGCCTGTGTGGTAAAAGTTATCAAACACCCCCCTGCAACAATGATATGGTCATGTTTTATTAACAATTTACATGGGCCGTTGTTTTTCGTGGAAGGAACAATGAACCGAAATTCCTATAAGCAGGTCCTCGAACGAATTTTATTGCCCTTCTACCATACACTCGACCCAACAGAAGGTCCATACACCTTCATGCAGGATGGGGCACCTTGCCACCGGGCTGAATCAATAATAAAATTTTTGTCTAACAAAAATCTGCCTTTGCTTCCCTGGCCTGGAAATTCTCCGGACCTTAATCCTATAGAAAACGTATGGATCATGTTAAAAAATAAGGTATACTCATTTCCAAATCCGACAGTAGACCGTCTAAAAAAAAATATTCAAAAAATTTGGTCAGAAGACGAAGAAATAAAAAACATGATAAAACAGTGCATTTTAAGTATGCCAAAAAGAATTGAGGCAGTTATTTCTGCCAAAGGTGGAAATACTAAATACTAACTATATTTATATGAAAATATATGCATAGTTTAAGCGTAATAAAGTGTTCATGTGTAAATAAAATTCAATGTTGTTTTATTCAAGGTTTTCTCTGAGTTATTCCTGTTTGAATTGAGAAATTGCGCGAAATTCTGCGTGGCCCTAATTCATTGAGTAGATACTGTATATATATATATATTTATATATATATATATATATATATATATATATATATATATATACAGTGGGTGGCCAAATTATTAGGGACACTTTGAATTTCCTGTAATTTTCATGATCAAATGAATTTAATGAGCAAATAATTAGGTTTTTTAATTATTTTTTTTATGGATTGGGGTGCTTTATTTAGAACATACAAACAATATACTCATACATTTTATAAAAGTAATTTATTTTTATCAGAAAAAGTGATTATTCAAAAATTTCCGAAAAAACCTTAATATTTAGTAATAACACCCTTTGCTGCGATTACAACTTCCAAACGTCGGGGCATGCTTTCTATGCAGATTTTTGCATTGTGCCGAAGATTACGGTTACCATGCCATACTCTGATAATATTTTCTATCAGTAACCGCTTGGTGGTGATGACTTTTTTATCCATTTCCCGTTTCGTTAGCCTCCAAATGTTTTCAATGGGGTTCATATCCAGCAAATTGCCCGGGCAAGCCAAAACACATACTCAACAGACGTTTTTTTCAGCCAGGAATGCGGTAACACTCTTGGCTTTATGACACGGTACCTATTCATGCATAAACACATACTCTTCATCACCAGGGAACCATTCCTTAGCCTCGGCTGGAGCCGACTTTTCAGTACTCGCTGGTACTGGTCTTGCCTCATGGTCCCTTTCATGATATAGAATCGTCCCATACCCTTAAATAAGATAATGGACCACAACATTATGCTAACAGGGTGTTTTTAGCCCTCTTCACAAGGCAGTCCGGGTGGAAGTTTTCTCCTGAGCCACGTCGGACGAATGAAGTTTTTCCCACCAAAATTTTAAATGTTACTCGTCTTAGAAGCAGACCTATAAAGTATTACCATGATAGCAAAAATGTATATTTTTAATTATCTTCTTATTTTATTATACAAATATAAGTCATAAATACTCGATTCCAGTCCAAAACAGTCATATTCCGGTATTCTTTGGCCCATAAGTGTCGTTTTTCTTCATGTCTCAGTCAGGCGTAGTTTTTTGGTTGGACGTCGACCCATTAGATTTACTTCAACTAACCGTCTCTGAACTGTCCTTTTGGAAACGTTAATTCTTTCATCGTTTATGAACAAAAATTAACAATAATTATACAATCAACAGACATTTTACGATTTTGGAAATAGATGTCCCTGATTTTATGGGCACCACGCGGAGTTTTGATAGTTTTTCTGCCTTTTTTCCGAATCGGGCTGATTCCAGAGGCAGGTTTTTATCAATTTTTCTTTGTATCCGATGGACTCCTAACTTCAAAACATCTGTAAGTGCTGCTATTTCTCTCTGAAAATATGTGGAATGAAGTAGTCAGTTTATAACTTCCCTACATTTTCTTAGAGATATGTTTGAAAACTTGCCCATACTTAAATTGAGAATATTATGGTTCAGTTCAAACTAAATTGAATTTTAACTTTAAATTAATTGAAATTAATTTGTTGAATTAGCAAAACAAATAAATTATTAACCTATACTTACGTTTTTATGGTCTTGAACTCAAAAAACTTACACAAAAATGGTTTGAAAAAATATTAACTGAGCTCACACCAATACCATTTTTCACTAATCAACATCCAAATGAGAAAAAACCTTACTTTTTTGATATTTCACGGTATTGCCACATCTTCAAAATAATAATAATGATACCAGCAACAAAAATACATGAGAAAAAATAATTACAACGAATTTATTTGACCACAAAATTCATTTAAACTTGGAAATTACAAAAAAGTACAAGTGTCCCTAATAATTTGGCCACCCACTGTATATATATAAATACATATTTAAATACATATATACATATCAGTGAAAACATTTTAAGTTTCTGATAATAATAAATTATTACAATTTATTATTATCAGAAACTGGATTATTCAACCTACGGATGACATATCAATATTATGGGTTTCTTAACTTGAGATGAAACATGTATCATTGTTTTATGAAGGAAAATAAAAATCTAAGCATTCCAAGGCTTGCAACCTAGCATTTGGCTGGGTTAAGTTATCACTTCATACACTAATTAAAGAAAACACTTCGTTTTTTACCACTTGAGTTTAATTATAGACTACATGTTTCAGAAGCTAAACTTCCATCATTCAGGTCTGTATAATAACTGTTATTATACAGACCTGAATGATGGAAGTTTAGCTTCTGAAACATGTAGTCTATAATTAAACTCAAGTGGTAAAAAACGAAGTGTTTTCTTTAATTATTGTAACATGTCTTACCACAAAGTTAATGCCGAAACAATAAATAAAATACTTCATACACTTGTGTAACTTTCACCATTTAGCCATGGTAAAAGTTACACAGTAAAACATGGATTTTGCATTAATTATTTAAATTTATATGCAACGCTGGTGGATTCCTTCCATATGCTAGAACTTATTTCATAGATAAAATATGGCCGATCAGATGAGGTTACACAACGTTGTTTTCGAATACGTTTTTTTAAAACCTGTGATAATTAAAATAAATTTTATCAACATTGAAATGGCAGTGCCATCTGTTGATCGTTGCCATCTGTTGACCGCAACACACACTCACACACACAATACTAAATATTGATAACGGCAGACAGCATGCTTTTTGACGGTTGCTGTCACTTTCATTTTAAATGTTTTTTATTGCATTGTTGATTCATAGATTTTTAATATTTTCATTGTTTCACAAGCATTGTGAAGAGAAACATATTAGTAATATGTTTATTATATTAAATTTATTTTCCATTTTTCCGGAATGAGACACAACAACGCGCGGTCGGGTAAAGCTAGTTTTGAATTTATTTATTTTGCAGTTGGCACAGTTTAATTTGACGAGCTTTAGAGTTCGTGCCTTTTATGAACGCCACGGAAGCCCAAATAAGGAACGTGTGACAGAATAGTTGAAATTTGTAAACATCCGCGTCACGTAGATTTTTTATTGGCCCGTTCACGTCTAAACGATTCTATTTCATGAATTCGCAATGTAACGTAATACGTTTTTATTTATTGTATACTGCTCATGCAAAACATAATTTTAATAAAATTTAAAATGCTTTCAATGCGTTTCCATTGAATATTTTCAGAAATTAAAATATGGTGAGTTTGAATCCTTCCTTTTATACGACATTTTTATTATTTGAAGATTTTACATTATTTGTCAAAGTAAAGGTGAATTGTTTATAAATAATGTCAAATGCAATTTAACTAAACGAAGCTTTTTCATAAAATCATTCTAAGTTGTTACAGAGTATTGAAAAATCACCTTTTAATTATGAAAATCATTGCGATTTAAATACTGAATTTTATTATAATGAATACATTAATTGTTATTAACCTAACTTGCCCAACTGACCTGACTTTATCTAACTATACGATATAATTTTGATGTATATGACAGATTCAATAAAGGTTTCCAATTAAGTATTGGAAATTTTAGGCATGACATTCATGTACTGTTTTAAAATATTTAATTTGCTTGTTAAAAATAAAGAAAGGAGAATGAATGCTGGGAACAGTGTGCATTGCAAACGAAATCAGTTAAAGCAAATTACTCGTAAAATCATTTAGCGAAAGCTAAACTAACAGTGTATACTGGCATTGACTGTGCAGTCCTGGTTCAAACCATTGTGTATGGATGTGAAATTAGAGAGAAAAGAAGTAAAAGTAGACTGAACGCAGCCGAAAGTGATCTCTCAGATGAATGTGCGGAAAAACGATAGGTGTTCGGTAATTTAGGGAAATAATGCAAGGCATTATCATTAATGTCACTAAGTGTTATCGATAAAATTAAGAAAGATGTGTTGAAATGGTTTGGCGTGTGAATCGAATGAGTGTAGAAAGAACAGATAAATTTAGTTAAATCCCAGTTCATAAGCTCTGAGATTTTTATCTTTCTCCATATAAAAATGATAGACCTTTCATCTCAAGTTGAAACACTTATAATATTTATAATTACTGTTTGGTTCTTTCCAGAATTTGAAGGTGAATTTTGTTCAGTTTAGACCACATATTAAAGCAAAATTCAATAGGTATTCAATATTTGGATAACAGTTAAAATATTTTGTAGTTTTCCTCAAGACGACAGGATGACACGTGCTTTTCTACGTGCCGACATGTGTCTGGCTATATCCGGGTTCTGCTTCATCCGTAAACTCGAGGACTTACTGACAAGTTAATCTAGGAGCTAGGTTCAATGGAGGGATCCTAAGAAACCTTTTAGCGGTAATCCGACCATAAATAACATCGCAAGTTTATTTTTGATGTTGTTTTTATTCGCGTAAGGACTTTTTTGTATTTTCGTGTAGTGATACATTTAACTTCAAGTAAATTTATCTTAATGTTTGATTAAAATAATCATAATTTAATTCAATTTCAACCTTTAGTATTTGGCTAATTTACGGTGCCATTTATACAAAATATCGTCTTAAAAATGCTATACATTTATCTTCTTAACTACATATGTTTTGTATTATTTGAAGTTAACTTTAATCTTTATAAAATTAATTGATTACATTCCATAGACAAAAGAAACAATGAATTTATAATATAATTTAAATTTTAAATTTAATTCACAGGATGAGAGATTTAAAAAGATGAATATTTAGTGGTGATAAAAAATGCTGGACGTATATATGTATGTATATATATATATAAATATAAATATAAAATATAAAAAAAAGAAAAAACAATACAATCATAGACATTTATAATATACAAATAATTATATAAACCTTTCCCATTACTAGAGTCCAAATTTGCATAAATACTCGAAGACAAAAGTAATTCCTTAAAATCTGTGCAATCCATTTGCATGAATAAGAGTTAAAAGGGATGGAAATGGTGACATAAAATTCAATATGTTAATCCCCTCCAGAACGTGGAATTTCGGGTCCTTCTGCCTCACGACGTACTAGCACATTCTGACGTCACGTGATATGATGGATGACCGTTATCATTTTCAATTGCGCGCGAGGGGAAACTCTGTCATTATGTTATATTGTCGTTTTTACAAGTTAGATGGATATTCGAGTTGGAAATTGAAAACAAATTTAATTAAATATATTTTTTATGTCAAAAATCGTAATCATGCCAGAAATTTTACATATCGCTCACTCCTTTCAACAACGTTATATATCAAAAAACTTGATTTTTCAGGAGATCGTTTTTAAAGTTAAAGAATATAATAAAATGTATTAAAAATAAATATCAAGCCACTTATTGAACTTTTACTGTGCTTTTTAGGTAAAACCTGAAGGTTTTTTTCTCCATTTGAAAAATATTTAGTTCATTTAAAAATAATAATAAAACAATACATTTTCTTCAAAATGCAAAAACAATACTTTCAGCCCTGTAGCGGGTAAATACAAAGTTAAAAATATGCCTCTTTTGCTGGGATATAGTACATTTTCTGGGCATTTCAAAAAATACACAACTGAAAATTTATGACGTTTTTGAAAGGAGTGAGCGATTTATAAAACTTGTTTTTTTAAACTCAAGTTTTAAATACAGCATTATACATTATAATCGGTTATCTCATGTTTATTTTTAATATGATTACAACTATGTTTTAAAAAAAATTATAATAAAATATTTAATCAAAATAAATTTTCAGATTCATAGTCAGCCGTTCAAGTACATATTCATCAGTCTTTAAGATCCTGTGGTCCAGTGAGAGAGTTTTTAAATGCATATGGTATATAAAGATTGTTTAAGGGTTTAGTTGTTTGACCGTGATAAGTTGTTGAATATTTCCTCAGTGTTTTTGTCTTGAAATTTTGGGTTTTATTTTCATTTTCATATTAGATATATAAGGATTTCAGTCATAGCTAAGACATATACAACTACAAAAAATATCGTAAAAAGAATATCAGGTAAATAAAGTGAATAACACAATTTTTTTCTTTATTTTAAATTCTTTTGTATTATGCAAACATGACATAAATTCAAATACAAAAAAATATGAATAAAATATAAATACAAAAAAAGATCCCACAAAGGCATGGCCTGTGTGTGGGTATTGGGTATACAATATAATTTAGGTCGTAGTAAACGACACTGGCAAGAATACAATAGATATTATAAGAAGAACTCGAATAAAAGTGGTAATATTAAATACAAAAAATACAAAATACTTGACTATCAGATAACAAAAATAAAATAAAAAATAAATATTTTTTTAAAGAAAATTAAAAACTTAAAAACTTAAAAAAGATCAAAAGATCTTTTTTCATTCATCGTTCACTTTGTATAATACCACCTTAATAAACACTAATTCGTGACTACCGGTTCTGGAAAAATCATTCCGTTATTAAGTCATTAAATAAAATTACTACAAACAAGACAAATTCAAAAATTCTCTTATTCAATTTTTTTTTGTACGAATGTCAGACCGCAATAATTTTATTTAATGACCTGATGATGGAATGATTATTCCGAAACCGGTAGTCACGAATTAGTATTTATTAAAGTGGTATTACACAAAGCGAACGATGAATGATAAGGAGAGTATTATATTACTATACCATATTAAGTTAACAATGCTTTTAATATACAGAATATATTAAATACCCAAACATCCATATTATTTTCATTAATTGATTCAGAAGTCACTTTGTGGTAATATCGATCCATTTATTATTTATATTTTACTTGGTAAATACCACTATTTCTCCTAAATAAGTAAGAACCCCCGTTTCACCTTTAAACGTCTCAAGGACAAAACTGTGAAATTTATGCTTAGTTTTACATACGGTGTTCAAAAATGAAGCGGAAAGTATCGAATCACGTGTAACATTAAATTTTAAGAAATTGTGATACTAACTTATTAAAACTTACCCAGACTTAATCTATCTTCTTCATCTATGTTGAGATGTCAGAGGAGAAATAATCACGGGTCAAAGATTATGCCATCACTTTATATGGGGCAGTTAACCCTTCACCTTAATAAAAATGGCCTCCATTTCGGGCACGTCCTCATTTAGCTATACTCAGTATTCCCAGAGGTGCGCTGTGGACCATAAAATTTAAACTGTAGGTTTTAAGTAAAGATTAAATGGTGCATAAAATCGATCTACATTAATCATTCGCTTCAGTTGGACTTATATTGTGTTCACATTAGCCGTTAATCGCTCATTCTATGTCGGTAAATATTTTGTGTATAGTGTTAGTTTAATTCTGTGAAAAAATACATTAAAACGGCGATTTTCAAACTTTTTTTGGCGACGGAAACTTTTTGAAACTATCAATATTTCACAGACTGAAGGTAAATTTGTCTTTATTTATTGATTTGGCGTTTTAATTGTAGAACCCCATTTTAATTTATGTATTAATTTTAAATCAAACATAGATTTTTTGAGTCTACTAAGCTGTATTTTATTAACAAAATTTTGTTAATAAAATACAACTTAGTAGACTCAAAAAATCTGTGTTTGATTTAAAATTAATACATAAATTTGTCTTTATTCTGTAGTTACTGTACTATGTTCATCATACTACACCAAACTACAGTGCACTACAATACACTTCACTGCACTACACCACACTATACTGCACTGCCCAACACTCTACACTTCATTACACTATACTACAACACGTTCGGCTACCGCACTGTAGATCCATGTTCGATTCCTAAGAGGGTCAAGTTAAATACAAAAGTTTTTATCCTATAATGTTAAGTCAATTTTAACTTGGAACAATTCCCAATTTTATCTGAAGCGCCAAGCTGATCACTTTTCTTTCGAGTATTTAACGTAATTAATATGCTGCTTGTCGCAGCGGAGCTCTCGCAGATGGACTATTTACTCCCTTCATATTGCATTTCATGTCTGATATTAAACAATTGGTCAAAAAAGTTATTTATATTATCAGTTCACAGTAGAATCAATATAGTGTTATTATTGTACATATGTTGTTGGGTACATCCTTGGTGAAGTCAATAGTAATAGCTCTCTTGTGGAGTCCACACATTGGGAACCGCTGCCTTACAATAAACGTACATGAACGCATAATAATTATTAACATTTTATGAATAAAACTACGTGGGTGGCAAAGAAAACGTAATTGTAGATGTATAACGTATAACGTATAACGTATACCGCGTCACAACGTTCGTGCGTTCATTGTACGTGGCGGAGGCGGCATAAAGCTTTCCCCCGGCTGTTAATATTACATCAAATTTATTAAATTTCTTGTTGTTTTTAATTTTTTACACCTCATTTGAAAATAAATGGTGTCCTAATATCAAAAATATATGAAAGATTTTTGGCATCTCAACATTAATTTAAGTAGTATGATTGACAATCATACTACTTAAATTTTAGGAAATATATGAACTCACTAACCATCACGCCACTTCTCGGTAGGAGTAGGCAGAGAGAATTGAACGCAACACTACTCTATCTTCCCAAACATTATTCGCCTTTTCCACATTCATGCATTTCCTCATACACACCCGCCAATCAATCCGACTTCTGACCCGATCGCTTTTAGGTATTTGACATACCTGATCGTGCCAAGTTTTCCTCGGTCTTCCTCTGCTTCTTTTTCCAACTACATTCACCCCATAAATTTGTTGTTGTTTTTAGGAAATCGTCAACTTAAATAGTATGTACCCACAAACGTAATCAAATGAATCATATAATGTGTGTAATCTCTTTTTAATTTATATTTGACCAGACTTAACCACAGCAATGCGTAGCCGGGTACAGCAAGTGAATAACAAATTCACCCTCATTTTCCGCCCATGTTTTCTTTGATGAAACTTATTAGATTAGGTTTGTTTTCTTGCTCGCCTCATTTTCGTCATGTTGTGTTAGGACAAGTACGGTAAAACTAACACTTTTATAATATTGCACGTGGGACAACATAATAATGTACACACGTAACGTTCGCATATTTGCCAACTTCGTGCCAAAATACTGAAAACTGAAGAAATCCACTGCGTTTTTAAATAAAATTTATTTTACATATTGTATTTTATAAAATATCTACTTTGCTAACATTTTTTTGTCATTGTCATTGAACGTATTAAACCGTTAGAGTACTATGAATCGTTATCGACTCTGGTATACTTTGCAAAAAAAACGGATAACTGAAGAAGGAAGTCCACTGCATGTTTAATTTTTTTTACACGTTTTATTTTCTTAAACACCTACTTTGCTCACAGTTTTCTGAGATTCTTTTTTAACTGTTTTTAAGATTGATATATTGTGGTGGTGAAAATCGATATTTTGAAACTGGTATCCTTTGCCAAAAATTCGACCGTCAATATATCGACGATGACGCCAGTGTATTTTGGCGGTCGAGTTAGGAGGTTGTGTGATTTGGTAATAACATTCACAAATAATAAAAAAAACTAATTATTTATTGAAAAATAATAATATATTTATATTATCCACTGACACTTCGTGATGGAATTGGATTTTTAATATATTATTAGATTAAAACCAATAACAATTACAAACCATTTTTAGCTTTTCCACTTTTTTATTTGACCAGCGACCGGGTTTCGTCGTTACCGACATCACCAGTCTGATGATGTCGGTAACGACGAAACCCGGTCGCTGGTCAAATAAAAAAGTGGAAAAGCTAAAAATATTGGTTTTAATCTAATAATATATTAAATAATAATATGTTTTTTAAGAAAAACTGATTTTTTTGCTCTAACAATGTCCACTTAATTTAAAATAGCACAAGTAAAAAAAAAATTTAAAAAAAAGATTTTGATTTAAATTTCAGATATAGCATTTATAATTGAAAATGTAAAGTGTCTATTACAACCAATAAAAAGCTCTGAAAACATCAAAATCTTTCTCAATAACGGCCCCCCCCATCCGCGCTGGGGTATTAATGCAATATTGATATCAACCACATCTGTGCGGTTTATCCAGCTTTTGTGTACAAAACTTTGTCAATTGAAAATAATTAAAATTACCTTTTTTAAATCCTGCTACGTTGTAATGATAAAATTGCTTGCAAAATAATCAATTCTTTTTCAACAAATTTTACATGGTTTTTCTCAGGCGAGCCACATCGTTGCATTTGCAAGTTGTATACGAGACAAGCGAAAGGTTTCTCGTAGGTAGGTTTAGTATACCACAGGGGTAGGAAACCTTTGGTCTTAAGGGTAATATACACTGAGAACTTAAAGCTGGTGAGGTGAATCTGCAGCTTCAATACTAAAGTACCCGACCTCGAAACTTTCAGCTTTTACATCTGAACAAAGTTTATTAACTCAAGACTTACATTTTTTAAATTTTTCCATCTTTTCAGTTGAATTGAAATGAGATTTAAATCATTAATTCAAAACCTTCTTTCTTTAAGTAATATTTCTGCTTCGTTTTTTCTGTGCTGTGTAATTTAAAAGAACATTTATATCTTTATTAAGTTCGTATAAAATACACAGCATAAAATATAATTAATTAAAAAATATTAAGCGCCTATAGTAGGATATTTTGTGAAAATGGCGCTGTTTAAATTAGCCAAATACTATTATTATTATAACAGTTTTTTATGCTTTGAAGTCACAAAAATCCGTAAGTTAACATGTCAAATGAATAATGCTGATAAACGTTTTCTTCACGGCGGTTCATATGCTAACACCGTTTCTACTTCTTGCCGACATCGACAGATTAGATATATCTCAACATCTATATATTTGAATTTAAATTAAATTTGAATTAACACTGACACAGTATTAAATTTAATTTTGAACTAATAATATTCAACAATTTTACAACCTTTGATCAAATGTGAGATTCCTGAATGAAAAGGTTCTCCAGCCCTGGAATAAGATGTGATTGTTCGTGCCACCTTATCGCTGCCGTGGGATGTTCGGGAAATGTATGGGATTGCCCGAGATTGGATTGAAAATATCGAAACAATCGAACCAATCGCGAGGGATTTATTTCATCACATTTACCATGGAAACGTGTCATGGACCTCCGTACTTATAAACTAAGGAAATATTGCAATATTTTTAAAATTAATTATGTATATTAAAGTAAAGATAAGAATTCATATTTTTAACTGGTACAAAATTATTCTATAGAATAAAAAAAAATCAACTTTTGGAATTTTAACGTTAATAATAATATTTATAACATAATTTTTGACATCTCATCAAAGATGAAGAAGAATATGGAAGTCTGGGCATTAACGGGGCTTACGACCGTCTTAGGTTGATTTAAGTGATCACTTTACACACGTGTAACATTTACCAATTGTACTCATGATTGACAGCCACGCATTTCAAATTTTTGGAACTTCTAAATATGGTATATGGTTCCATTTCGAAACATTGTGCTTGAATCACTAGAATTTTACTAATGTTGAGAAGTAAAAAAAGGTTTATGAAAAATAACTCCTATAATTGGAGATAATCCAGATTTGTGAAAAAGTATTTTGGCACACTCAGAATGTTGTAAATTACTATCCTGTCCACTTTTTTATATAATGAATGGCATTTTTGTTTTTCATATATTATAAATTATTCATTATTTTTTATGCTTTAAAACCGGTCCCAGAAGCAATAGAAGTATAACGTTGTATTTACTCGATAATTCTAAAGACAATACAGAGTACTAAATTTTTGTTGATAAAGGAAATTGTAAGCAAATTAATCCCTACATTAAAATGCAAGACTCTTTCAGTTAAACTGAAAAATTGTGGATCAGAATAATTATTTAAATGAAAGATAATCACAAAGTTTTTCGTTCATTCATAATTTAAGTATAAATATCTTATAACGACACATTCATCTTAAAAAAACCTTTTTATGGTGATGTTTGTTTTGATAAATGTTTATCTTTTTTTTCATTAAAGATTTTCACTAAGATAAATAATTGAAGTAACATCGAAGTTTTAATTTTGGCTGTACATTTTCTAGATTAAATGACTATTTTTCGAGTAAATTGCTAGAACAGTTCGTTATAATTAAATGTTAAACTGAATGTCTATTTGTAGCGTTCAAATTAATTTTGATATTAAAACCCTTATTAATAAAACCATATATCATATTTTTGCAATCGTTTGTTTTTAATGAACTTTTTAGTGGAAATACGCCAATGAAAAATATATTAATTTTCACATCCACATTTTTCTACGTTGATAAATATTTAATGACTGTTTGTATTGCAATTCCATTATGCTAAGGCATACTAAATAATTAATATCACTCACGTCATACGTCATTCCTCCTAAACATTGACACTTAATACAATGTTTCAATTAAATTCCCATTCCGTCGAGTGGATCTCGCACATAACTGGGTCGCTTACAAGATAAACCATCGGTGGTGAGAAGATTTGCCAAGAATTTGTTGAAAATTCTCTCGGAGTTGGACGCCCTTGAACAGCGGTGGCCAACCTTAAACAAACCATGCGCTAATTTTTTTACAGACGAGTTCAAAAGCTCCATACAAATCAAGCACGATTTTTTACTCTCTTACTTTCACTTTCATGATTGTAAAATAGAGATAAGGTTAGGACCTGCTTAAGGGAGGAAAATTAATAACTGATTTATCAATTCAATTGATAATTAGTTTATTAAGACAAGATATTTTATCAATTCATGTAAACTAGCGTCGTGGTGTAGTTGGATAGAGTAACGACTGCGAAACTGGCTGCGTGAGTTAAATTTCCGCCAATTGCAAAATAAATATTTATAAAATAAAAATATTTATTTTCAATTGGTCTGGGTGTTTGTGATGTACTTTACACATTAACTTTTCCTATTTTTACCATCCTACTTGTAGATAAGCCTTTAAAAGGTTAAAAAGTGATTAAGCTTTGCGGGTTATTCCTTTTTGAAAACCAGAAAATACGTCATTTTAAAAGACGTGTGTTTATCGAGCACCAATAATGAAATATAATACAATGGATAAGAGAATGGTCGTGGTCGTAGACCCCACTAGTGGTGTTACAGGTACTGGTGATACTCGTTTGGTGAAGATTACATTAGACCACAATTGCTAGATGTAATAAGAGAGAGTATCTCAAACCCAGATGAAGCCCTAACTAAGAAACTTGGAAGATTCAATGCCCCTTTTGTAATCATCGTCTGCGCCAAGTTTGGCTACCCCTGCACAAGAATAACAAGATAACGAGGGAGAAATTATTCCATAACAATGAAAATTTCCAAACTTTCTAGAAAACACTTAAATTTCTTAAACACCGGTGGACTTAAAGCGGCAGAATAATAAAATTGCGGAGTATTTCATTCCCGATAATAATTTTAAATATTTTGATTTTAAGATCTTAAGCAAACTCTAAAAAGATTTGCGTAAATTTCAAATCGGACGTTAAGTCAAAATTTATTAATTTTCGGAGTAAATTTTTGTTTACTCGTGTATTTTAATTATTTGACGGCTACAACCACTTGTTTACTGTACTTTTACAACATTACGTATCGCTGCTATTGTTTAGAACTTTAATTAAAACATACTTAATAAGAAATTTATAATTAATATTTGAATTAAAGTAAAATATATTTAGTACAGCTAATTTACTTACATTATAAATAAATGAAGCAAACATTTTCTACGATATTTTGTTGATTGATAAACTTTAATTATTTCTTGACGTTAACAACTTGACGTTTTATCTTCGATGACGATTGACGTTCGAAATTTCACCGTTGTTTAAAAATTTATTTTTATTTTATTTTATTTTATTTCTTTATTCGGGAATTGTACAGCTAACGTATAAAAAATGATATAATAAACAATAGTTACATTAACAATAATAAACATTACATTACATTATTAAAAAATAGTTACGTTTAAAATAAAGCCAATTAAACAATTCCACATTTTTGTTTAAAACTATTAAAAAACATTCAGAGATTTAAAAAAAAGGGTATGATATAAAATAATAGATTTAGCAGGAAGGAGAAGGAAAGGAGAAGAATAAAAAAATACTTAATAGGAGAAACAACTGTCTGAACTTAAATGTGTTGCGTTTGAGTATATTAATTAATAATTGATTTTCATTGACATCTTAATATTGGTAAAGATATTTTTTTAAATGGGAATGTGGAAAGTCTGGGCATTAAGGCTTAATTGATAATTCTGTGGTTGGAATGATCACTTTTTTTTACATTTACCATTCAACCCATGTTTTTTTTTACAACCTCGTTTATTAAAATACGCAAAGTTGTATAATACGCTTGAATTGCAAACGCCAACTTCATATTTTGAAAAATGCTTCGTTTACGATATCTGCGGTCGAAATTAAAAAGTATGCAGGAACCTTTTCTGAAAATTATGTAAAAATCTTGATATGAATAACTCCTTTGTTACATAGAGGAAATCCAGCATTCGTGAACAATTATTTAATTTTTTATTTCCCTTTTACTGTCTAACCATCACGCAACTTCCTCGAAGGGGTAGACGGAGAGAAAATAACGCCACACCAATCCATTTTTGCAAAAAATCCTCGCTTCCTGACCTGAAAACTTTCAAATGTTTGAAATTATTGATCGTGCAAGAAAATCATTTGGTTTTTTAATATAAACCTTTATATAACATGTATATTAAATAATACCCAGTAAATTTTATTGAATTTTAATGTATGAAATAAAACTACAATTTATTATTTAGTAAGAAAAAAAATGCAAAAGTTTGCAGCTGGTCTTAAATTTCAGGTCGAGCGATCTAACATTGGGTTTCTGACGGCTTTAGACAGTTTTATCTTTTATATATTAAAGTCAGATTCTTCATAAATCAGGCAAGTAACGCATGGAAAATGTATGTGGTCTCAAAATTTATTTAACCCGATACCAATACATCAATCAAAAGATTGAAGGAACCAAGGAAGGGTGTAAATCTTTCGCTAAATTATTCTAATGGTATTCTAACCTTTTTATAGATTTTATTAAAAAATATTTGCAGCAATTTTTACTACACGTCTAACCAAACGAATCTTAGATCCACGCTCGATGGAGCCAAAAAAATCTATAAAATATTTCAGAATTTTGATAACAAACGACCCGAAATTATTGTGATATGGCATTTTATTACAGAAGTAAAAAAACTTAAAATTTTAATTTCGATCATTTTTAAATTCATAACGTTTTTATTTTTTTATTGTTATCAAAATTAATACACTTTATTTAACTAGACATTTCTATTTTATTAAAATTAAACACTTGAATAATCCACTTTATATAGTTTTATTTTTATTTACGACTAGTTTCGAAAACGACAATTGTTTTCATCTTCTGGTACAAATTAAAACAAATTAAACAACAAATTAAATTAATGTTTTAATTTGTACCACAAGATGAAAACAACTGTCGTTTTCGAAACTAGTCGTAAATAAAAATAAAACTCGATAAAGTGGATTATTCAAGTGTTTAATTTTAATAAAATAATCATGTCATTCCACAAAGTTAATGCCAAATCGATAAATAATATAGACATTTCTACTTATACAATATCTCAATTCATTGTAATAACGCTGTACATCTCATGAAAAAAAATGTCTGGCTCTTGTGCTTATAGAGGATATATATTTATTGTTATTAAATTAAGGTTATTATACAACAAAAAATATTTTGTTTTAATTTTTTTTTTATTTTCAATCCTATAAAGGCATATTTATTTGGGTAGTTTTATATATTGTATTTTTTATATATCCGTTACACTTGTGCCGATATTATTTATTATTTACCCTAAAATTATTATTTTATTTGTAACAGGCAGTACCCAATAACGCGTTGCTATGCAAAGTCTAGCTTAAGTTCTAGAAAAGAAACGAAATAGAAAGCACAATATCTTTCATTTCACATTGCTTGTAAAACCATTTAAAAGCAATCGAAATCATTGATAATTTGAATAGGCAGCAGCTGCCAAGAAGCACGCTGATGCCATGTGAAATGTTTTTATTACGTGTGTTGCTGTTACATTCAACATACGGCGCTGCTAATTCAGTCAAAGAAGGTGTGATTTTTTTTTTTTTTTTTTTTGACATCTCATCAAAGATGAAGAAGAATATGGAAGTCTGGGCATTTCCGGGGCTGACGACCGTCATAGGCTGGTTTAAGTGATCACTTTACACACATGTAACATTCACACCAATGGTACCCATTATTGACAATCAAACTACTCAAATTCTTGGAAGTTCTTTATATATGAACCAATTTTTGACACATTATTCTTGAATCACTAGCACTTCACTACAGACATCTATTGGTCAGATGAAAATGCCCCGTAAATGCCCAGACTTCCATATTCTTCTTCATCTTTGATGGGATGTCAAAAAATAATATAAAAATAATATTAAAAAATAACTCCTGTAATTGGAGAAAATCCAGATTTTGTGAACAAGTATTTGGACACTCAAAATTTTGTAAAAAATGTTTTTACCTGTTACAGATATTTAAAAAAAAATGTCACATAAAAACGCGCGCGAATTCGAATGTCATGATGTGTAAAAATTTCAAATAAATCGGTGAATTACTTTAGATGAATTAAGATTTTGAAGAAACGTATATTTACACTTTTAATTACATAGAATGATAAAAACTCCAGCGTATTTAAATGCATCGTTTTATAAAAAATTCATAGCAATCCGTAAATTACTTTGGGAGCTTAGATTTTAAAAATAAACGAACCGTATTTTTCGAAATTTATTTAGTTTCTCATTTGAGTAAAAGATACTGTAATTTTAACGTAAAAATTATTCACAAGTTATCTTTTTTTCCTCTTCGACTTAATCTCTACACCTTTCCCAATTCGGACCAAATTTAGCACAGCTACCCTTTATTATCTAACTTGAAATGTCAGTAGGGTTAAAACATCGAAATCACACCCCTTGTCCTTTTCCTACACCCACGCCTCACTGAAACCCTGGCCCACTCCGGATACTTCTGATTGTGAATTCCATATATTTTTTTTTTATTTATATTTTTTTAAGCGTAACGTTCGTCTTGTTTTCATCCCCTTACCTCAAATTTAATACAAAAAGTCGATTAAACGCCAAATAAAGACTGCATGTTTATTGAAAGTCTGAAGATCTAAACAGCTCATGATCTATCACAAACTAGTTTTAGTGATCACTTTTATTCATGATTGATATTCATGCTTCTCAAATTTAATGAAGTATATTTATGTTTTAATTGAAAACATCTTCCACGTGCTACTTCTTCGGTATTTTTATTTTTATTTATTTAATAAGTATTTTTTGTTGTTAACATATGTATACGATGAATCTTCATGAGATGTATGAGTATTTTAGATTCTTTACAAAATTACTTTACAACTAGGAGAAGTTAAAAAAAATCATTTTGAATTTTTATCAAACTTATATTTTTGACAAGTTATTTATTTATTCACAGTATTTTGAGTATGTCCAAATACTTATTCACTTATTCGAGTTTCTCCACTAAGGAGTTATTTTTATTGACATTTCAACACAAATGACGAATAATTTGGAAGTCTGTGTATTTCTAGACATTGCGACTTGTCATAGGCTGGTTTAGGCATTCATAGAAATTCCTCTCACGATTGACAAATACAATATTGCATAAATATTTATGCTTCAATTGAACCTTTTTAAATATGCTACTTCTTCGGTACCATCTATGTTTAAGTTTAAGAATGTTTTCTTTTAATAAGTCCAAATTTGTGAACAAAAACTTGGGCACACTTAAAATATTGTGAAAACGTACCTACAACATATTTAACGAATGTTTAATTTTACATACAAAACGTCATCAGCGCATGGCGTTCTTCGGGTTTTCATCCCCTTACCTCAAATTTAATACAACCATTGCGTTTAAATGGTAAATAACGACTGTTAACCATTAATTATGAAACTATATAATATTGTGTTAGTTTGTCAAGTGGCAAGAGGCCTATCATGTCACCGGTACAATGGAATTATGAGCCTGGGAAAGCCTACAGGAATTTTCTGTCGAAAGCACTTAATTAAATACATGACAACCGCAGGAGATGGAACCGCGGGGGATATTTGTCTAAATTACTTCAAATACAGAACTTACCCCTAACTTACAGCGATGAGGGTGAATTAACACAAAACTTAGTAATTCTACAACTTGTAACTTGTTTGTACTATTTTGTATAATTTAATACCACTTAATCGTGTAAAATAATGTATTTTAATAACACTAAAATTCTTTATAAATAATTCTATTGTAAGCAGTGGCGTACACAGAGAATTAATTAGGTTAGGCAGTAGAGGTAGATAGTAAGCAGTGGCGTACACAGAGTTTTTAATCAGAGTGGGCGGTAGGGTTGGGTAAGGATAAGGCATGGTAGGCACTAGTCGTGTTTCTATATGGAACGCGATTAATCCAGGGTAGGCACTGCTTTTCTGCCTATATAGAATGCACGCCTCTGGTAGTAAGATAAGCTAGGTACTACTGGTAAGGTAGGGTAAGTACTGGTAACGCCAATGACTGTAATGTCACTGAACTCATTTTAAATACACTCTCCTTATCATCCATTGTTTACTTTGTGTAATACCACTTTTAAAAACACTTATTTGTGACTACCGGTTTCGGAAAATTATTCCATCAGCAGGTCATTAAAATAAAATTATTGCGATTTGATATTTGTGTAAAAATAAACATTTTGAAAGAGAGAAAGATGACAAATGAATCATAATGGGAATATTTTAAAGAGAGGACTTGAAGTTAAATTAAGTTGGTTATTTATGGTGGGCAAGTCTGTATTGATTGCTTTACTTATCCCTATTGTGATTCATTTGTCGTCTTTCTCTCTTTCAAATTTTTTTATTTTTACATAAATGTGAAATCGTTATAATTTTATTTTAATTACCTGATGATGGAATAATTTTCCGAAACCGGTAGTTAAAAATAAGTGTTTATAAAAGTGGTATTACCCAAAGCTAACAATGGATGCGACATGGATGCGAAATGGATCGACGCGGATCTGACTTGGGAGGATGCAAGGGAGCTGGCAGCCGACAGAAAAGCCTGGAGACAGTTTGTGGACTCCATATGCTCCACCTAGGGAGCGGATATGGTTATTATTAACAATGGATGACAAGGAAAGTGTTTTATTCTCAATATTATTAATATTTAAAGCATTTACTTTGTGGTTAGTCATTTTCACTTTTTTTTTACAAAAATGTTAATAATATTAGTATATAACCACTCACCGAGATTTTTATGTCTACCGGTTTTGAGATGTAATCGTCTCTTCGTCAGGACAATCACTATCATAGCATGCAAACAATTGTTTGCATGCTGTAATAGAGACGGGTACGTCTCGAATCCGGTAGACATAAAAATCTCGGTGAGTGGTTATATACTTATATTATTAACATTTTTATATTATTTTTTAACATCTCATAAAAGATGAAGAAGAATATGAAAGTCTGGGCATTTACGGGGCTGACGACCGTCATAGGCTGAAAAGCAGTGCCTACCCTCGATTACTTGCGTTCCATATAGAAACACGACCAATGCCTACTGTGCCTTATCGTTACCCAACCCTACTGCCTACGCTGATTAAAAACTCTGTGCACACTACTGTCTATAGTAACTTATATTATAAACAACATTTTGAGTGTGTCCAAATACTTGTTCACAAAATCATCTCACCAATAGATGTCTCTACTGAAATTCTAGTGATATAAGAATAATGTTTCAAAATTGGTTCATATATATATATATATATATATATATATATATATATATATATATATATATATATATATATATATATATATATATATATATATATATATATATATATATATATATATATATATATATATAGAATTTCCAAGAATTTGAGAAGTGTGGTTGTCAATAATGGGTAGAATTGGTGAATGTTACACGTGTGTAAAGTGATCACTTAAACCAGCCTATGACGGTCGTCAGCCCCGTAAATGCCCAGACTTCCATATTCTTCTTCATTTTTGATGAGATGTCAAAAAAATAATATGAAAATAACTCCTGTAATTGGAGATAATCCAGATTTTGTGAACAAGTATTTGGACACACTCAAAATGTTGTAAATTAACATTTTTGCTAAAAAAAATAAGTGAAAGTGTTTTATTACCATACCACAAAGCTGAATGCATGAATGAATGCTTTTAATATAAAAAATATATAAAAAAAATACATCTAAAATAGCTGACTGATTTTGATCATCAAATCGAATGAGTGAAGAAAGAACAGTTAAACAAATTTACTAGGCATATGTGGTTGTTAATAGAAGCACAAGAAAAACTACAAGTATTTTTTTAAATGAATAACTTAATAGCAAAATACGCAATACTTAAACATTGAATATTGCCGACAGCGTATTTCTTGACAGCTAGTTGTGTACTCTAAAGCATTGTGAAATTAAACATGATCAAAATGTGTGCCCTTTTTTTGTGGTAGGATTCAGTTGGTAAGTGAATTTTCATCTATGCGTGTCATTTCAGGTTCCCCTGACGTCGACTGTCACTTGAGAGTAATTGTCTTAATCTTGGACAGCTCTAAACAGCGCTTTGACGCGTCGAGGGATCAGAACCGTCGCAACGGTTCTGATCCCCGTCCAATCTCGTATATTCCGAACATAAATAAGTTAATAATCAAGTAAAATGCTTAGTAACTATTATCATAGACTGATGCTTAAGTGTTAAAGAATGCTTCCTAAGTGTGGATTTATGGCGAATAGCTGGGATCCCTCTAATACGCTATCACCATATGTAATCACAATACAATATATTTATTGTCCATACCCAAATTAACCAGCTACCTGACATAAAAAAAAAACCCAGTCAGGGATACAAAATGAATGCACTGAAAAAATACTTTATGGAAAGATTTTTTTTTTGTGATTAGTTATATTTTCATTTTTTTCCTTTATACAAGCTTCTGAACTTATGTTTTTTTTATATATGCCCATTTACTGTACTTTTTATTGTTTTAAATTTAACATATTGCCCTGTGTCTTCTTTGTTTGTTTTTCAGCCTTGTTTTCCTTCCCATGTCCCAAAATGAGTTGTGAAAATTACTTATCGGAATATTATATATGTGACTTATGTATGTAATATATTTAAATAAATAAATATATTATGTACTCTTCTTATCATTTGTTCTTAACATTGTGTAATAGCAATTAAAAAAAAACGAATTCGTGATACGATCTGAAATTTCATTTTACTAACCTGATGATTGATTGATTATTGCAAAACTGGTAGTCACGAAATAGTGTTTAAAAAAAATTGGTATTACACAAAATCAACGATGAATGAAAAAGAGAGTGTTATATTACATATTATTTTTGACATCTCATCAAAGATGAAGAAGAATATGGAAATAGTGAATTTCTATTGATTCAAGAACAAGGTTTCTAAATTGGCTCATATATACAGAACTTCCAAGAATTTGAGTAGTGTGGTTGTCAATAATGGGTAGAATTGGTGAATGTTACACGTGTGGTTTGAGTGATCACTTTGCACACGTGTAACATTCACCAAATCTACCCATTATTGACAACCACACTACTCAAATTCTTGGAAGTTCTGTATATATGAGCCAATTTAGAAACCTTGTTCTTGAATCAATAGAACTTCACTATTTCTATATTCTTCTTCATCTTTGATGAGATGTCAAAAATAATATGAAAATAACTCCTGTAATTGGAGATAATCCAGATTTTGTGAACAAGTATTTGGACACACTCAAAATGTTGTGTTATATTACCATACCACAACGTAAACAATGCTTTTAATACACAAAAATAAATTATTATGTATTGTTTTGCTATTACCTTAATCCAGCATATCTCCTTCTTACGCAAGTATTACGTTCAAAACAATTTCACGAGGAAACGACGTCTTAGAATTTGTTAAAAAAATTCAATTTACTTTGTTTTATATCCGAAATTTATTATCACACCATTACTGAAAATCATAAAAAGATGTTGCAGTGCCAAAATCGTTTTCGGCGAAAACCAAATTAAAAACGGCGCTTCTTAGCAATTTCGTCCCTCTCGCGGGATTAAATGTGTGTACTTTGGTGAAATAACAGCCTCGCTAAGTAGTTCATTTAATTTATCTTATCGTGTAGGCGGCTGAAGCGAGTGGAATGAAGGTAAGTGAGAGGTTAGTGTGATAAGCTTAGAAATAGGCAAATACGACTGCTAAAGTGGTTCAAGAGTCAACTGTCCTAAGGGAGCTTTAAGCTCCAAAACTCTAGCGTTAAGTCAGAACCTCAATATTTTAAGTGTGCCTAAATTTTTGTTTAAAAATTATGGATTTGTCTTCAATTAGGATCTTTTTTTTATTTAAATCTCAAAACAGTTGAAGAAGAAAAAAAATAGCAAAGGTGTGCTTTACAATATTTCAGACCGTTTTTTTTTTATTTCAAGTACTGCTTGAATAATTCATAAATAATCACCAAATAATAGCCATATGCAATATGAAGTATAGAAGTGAAGCGTGAAGTTGGCAAAAGAAAGATAAAAGTAGACTAAATGCAATCGAATTGCAATCTCTCAGAGTCATGTTCGGTGAAATGATGTACAATAGGTGTTTGAATAATAAAATAATATAAGGCTAAGAAAAGCATAATCGACAAAATTCAGAAAGGTGTGTTGTGATGGCTTAGACATGTGGAACGAATGAGTGAAGAAAGAAAAGTAAATACACATGATCACGTATTTCAAATACCTTAAAGCTATCAGGTTGAGATTTCAATATAAATAACGCCTAAATGGAAACTACACCAAGAATTCGTAAAAGAAAATTTAGACGCACTCAAAATATTATTAAAAGCTTTTCACAAAAATCTACACCCCTTTCAAATTATGAAATATAACTTTAATTAATAAGTAAATGAAAGTTGAGTGAATATAGGTAAAGATAAGGAAATAAATAGTTGAGCCAGCGAAACATTGACAATTTGAAATTTACCTACTGAAACCTCTACCTAGAAACAATGACTAGCAATTTTCAGGACACAAAAGAGTATTGTGATACTTAAAACGATGCTCGTAAATCATAACAATGAAATATTCTCACAGTGTCTCCGTAACACCAAATTTAATTAAAACACCACTTATATTTTTAAAGGTATTTTTGTCATTTTCGTTAGGTACTTACAAAAGTGGAAAAATATTTTCCCTTCTATTTAAAACCTTAGTTGCAGATATACATATATATATATATATATATATATATATATATATATATATATATATATATATATATATATATATATATATATATATATATATATATATATATATATATATATATATATAATATACATATATATATATATATATATATATATATATATATTGTATATATATATATATATATATATATATATATATATATATATATATATATATATATTGTATATATATATATATATATATATATATATATATATATATATATATATATATATATATATATATATATATATATATATATATATATATATATATATATGTATATATATATATATATATATATATATATATATATATATATATATATATATATATATATATATATATATATACATATATATATATATATATATATATATTTATATATATATATATATATATATATATATATATAGATATATATATATATATATACATATATATATATATATATATATATATATATATATATATATATATTTATGTATAAAATTCATTAAGCCGTTACTTTGTGGTAATATCTATACATTTTTAATTCAAGTTTTACTTGGTAATTAAAATTTATTTTTAAATCTATTGTGACACGTGTTTTGATGCGTTCCGCATCATTTTCACGGTGTTTTAAATTGTTGCAGAATGCATTGTGACACACGTGTCACAATTGATTTTCAGAAATAATGTTATTTACCACGTTCAACTAACTCAGATATTTAAACTACGTAAACCTGAGAAGAGGATTTAAAAAACCCTAAAATAACGTATCACTCAATTACTTGATAATCATTCAGGGAATTGGATTCACATTTTTGTCTTCTATTGAGGAATTCTTTGTTTTTCAAACCCTTATCTGCACCCGATAGTGCGGAAGGCACTGCATTATATAAACGCAGTATTATCCGGATCTTTAACACATGAAGGAAAAGTGATCAGCGCTCCGCTTCAGGTACCAGTCCAGAAAAATATTGAATAAATATTAGAGTGAACAATCACTTATATTTATTTGAAATCCTGGTAATCGAACCCGGGACCTCCAGTACGGTAGCCGAGCGTGCTAACCATTACTTAATTTTTGCATTTGTAATGCTTGTTATTATATTTTGTAAAATTAAATTAACAATTGTATTCTTTTGTTTTTTAATGTTGGTTTTAACATGTGGTTTTCAATTTTCGTTTTGATAAATATTCCCGGGATCTACCTGAATATTTTTTTTAAGTTAAAGGTTAAACAAACAGTGAAGGAGATAACCAATATCCATCTAAATTTTATATTCAATCATCGTACTGATCTTGTACTACTAGTCTCGCCCCAGTGTGCGTATGTATTTCCCGTCAGGGTAGTTCTCCACAGCCCAAGGGTTGGCTTGAGAGGGTTGTAATTAAATGCCTGCCGTAATCGTGACGTACATACGCTACTCGGATTATTTCTGAACCTTGCCTAACGGCGATACCGATTGAATGGAAATATGTCATTCTTGTAAAATTATGCAATAGGTTACAATAAACAAAATAACAAGATATTATACGGTTGTATTAGTGGAAACGAATATATCATCAAGGCTGAGATCTCAAGCGCTCAAATCAGAATGCACTTCATCGCGATCAAGGTGTTCACGTGTGTTCACGCTCTTTTTTTTAAAGAATTTATATAGATTTTTTTTCAAAGAATATATAAAAAAAAATATTTCCATATATTTTTTAACTTCTTACCTCTCAATTACTCTTTTATTTTCAAAACCATGTAATTATTTTGAAAAAAAACTTATTTTTTCATTTAAAAAATGGTGTATTAAGAAAAATATAAATTATGTAAAATGTTACCTGAATTTAGAGAATATTAATTGATCACACAAAATAATTAATGTAAAATAATACCTTTTTTATTTGAGTTAAGTTGTGGGAAACATGTTTTATAAAAATATTTTTTACCTCAATGGGAGCGCCATCTCAAAAGTAAATAATGCTCATGGCAATCAGCTTGCTTCTTGACAGAAACTCGGTCGCTTGGTATTTCGTTTGATTTCAATTGCACTGTTGTTTTAAAGATTAAAAAAAAACTTTTTTTTAAAATCTTTTTAAAAAATTTTTTACAAAACTTTTTTTCAAAAAAAGTTTTGTAAAAAAAATCCGCCTTTTCTATTTTTTCGTTTTTAATTAACAATATGAAAAAAAGTCTTAATTTTCAGTTGCGGAAAGCATTAATGAAAACACATTTCACATGCTGGCAATAGTTCCCCGTAGATAAGGGATGCTGTATAAAACCAAAAAAGATTCTCGTGAACGCAATCACAGGGAGGGAGAAATCGGAGAAGCAGCGTGACGTTTGAGGTTCCACAATCAATATGGTTGTACCATTCATTTGTTCACGAGGGGTGTGAAACTGCCGAGGGCGGGGGAGAAAAGCTTTTACAAACTCCTGGTCTACAATATCACCTGCTCGCCTATTCCGGTGGTGTGGTAACAAAAAGCTCTTTATTTTATTAGACATAAGAAAACAATTTTTATTTTAAATTTTACTTATTTTAACGTATTTGAGTTTGTCCAAGTACTTTGGTTCACAAATCTGGATTATCTCCAATTAAATGAGTTATTTTTCATTAAATTTTTTGATATCTCCACATAGATGAAGAAAAATATGGAAGTCTGGGCATTTGCGGAGCTTACGACCGTCATAGGCTGGTTTAAGTGATCACTTTTCACACGTGTAACATTCACCAATTCTACCCATGGTTGACAACTACACTTCTGTGTAAACCAACCTATGACGGTCGTAAGATCCGTAAATGTCCAGACTTCAAATGTCGAAAAATAATATAAATTTTACTTGGTAAATATCACTATTTATTAAACTGTATTGTGACACGTGTGTATCGATGCATTTCGCATTATTTTTAAATGTACATTTTGAGGAACAGTGGTATTTACCAAATAACACTTAAGTAAATCAAATATGCAAAAAAGATGAAAGTAGACTGAATGTTCTCTCAGACGAATGTGAGGCATAATGTATGATAGGTAAAGAATGCAAGGCTGAGATGACCATTTTCGATAAAATTAATAAAGGCGTGTTGAGATAGTTTGGGCATGTGAATCGAATAAGTAAAGAAAAAACAGTAAAAAAATGAGCTCAATGTGGTTGGTAATAGAAACAGAGAGAGACTGAAGAAAACTTGGCATGATCAAGTATTTCAAATACTTGAAAATGGTCAAATCGGGAGTCGGAATAAGCGGTAGATATTCATAAGGAGATGTATGAATCTGGAAGATACGCATATTTTCTGAAAACAGATTTGTGTGGCGTTTTATTCTCTCTCTGTCTACCTCTGCGGAGAAGTGGCTTGATGGTTAGTTAGTTTTTATTCTTATTGTTATTTTTTACAAATGATGAGTATAAAAAAAACAGTTCCTTGTCAACCTAAAAACGTCGAATTGACTGCCATTTCTCGGAATGAGGTGCGTCAGAATAAGACTGGTATAGATGTTAGCTTTTTGCACGTAAGTATTATAAGGAAAATATTCCATACAAGGGTTGAGCGTAGAAAATTTTGATTGAAAATTATTTTACCTGAATTTGATGGTGATCGGAGTGAGAAAAATATGTCTGAAAGATGAAAAAAGAAGTTTGGATCGAAAAAAACTTTTCCTACAATAATTTATGTCTAGCAAACTTCTTTCATTATTTTTCTTCCATACGCATATTTTTTTAAACAGCTGAATTTATTTTTGTCCTTTTTAAAAAGGTAGGTAATTTATCATTTTTCTTTTTACGTATATTCTAATGCTTAATGTAATGTAATCACTTATTTATAAAAAAAAAATAAACATTTTTGAGTAAGTAAATTTATAACCATATTTCAAAAATGTATTGACAAATAATTGAGTGAATTTATACAGTAATATTTATTTAACATTACCCAACACAGATGGCCCTATCATTTTCGTCAAAAGAGCTGTTTTGGTATTTAATATTTTTTAAACCCTGCATCTTTTTATCTTCGTGTACACCAAAAGCCATTTGAGATGTTTGGTAAATCCCGGGAAATTATTATTATTAAGGCATCTAAAATATTTTTTTTTTTCTCTAAATAATTTGAGTAGTGTGGATGTCAATAATGGGTAGAATTGGTGAATGCTACACGTGTGTAAAGTGATCACTTAAATCAGCCTATGACGGTCGTCAGCCCCTAAATGCCCAGACTTCCATATTCTTCTCTTCATCTTTGATTAAATGTCAAAAAATAATACTCTTTCTAAAAGTTTGCTGTGTTCTAAAATTACAATATAATACTATGTAAAATTCATTATTTACGTAAGAAAAACGAGGTTTATTTTAGATTGCACATTGAAAATATGTATATATAGATTCGACCTTTAAGAAGATCAAATCCTGAAATATTCCTACGTTCTCAAACATCGTTTACATAATGATCATTCTTATATCTTCAATTACAAAGCAAGCAATTTCAATATAATAAAAATGGAGTTAATAATTAGATTCCGCTGCAAAATATTTTTTGGAAAATTTTTTAAAATCTTGGCCGTGATTTCTTAAGGAGTTTTCTCGAATTTCGGCCAGTTTCAGAATAACTTTTCAGTCGATAATGGGGAAAAGAAATAAAACTTTGAACATTTTCACTGCGTACTGATAGTCTCAGATAAGAAAGATAACTTAAGTATGTCGTTTGCACTTCTCTCCAAAGTTTCAGCTTGGTCTGAATCTGCGAAAAGCACGAGCGACACACTGCATAGTAACATAATAACCCAGAAAATCGCTATCAACCATCGACGAGAGGGATAATTTGCATAATTGTTTTGTTTTTGGGAGAAATATCCAGGTATCGTTTTACTGTTTTCAGTTAATTTAGCTTTTATCCGGATTCAGTGTATGCATACACAAATATGATAATAAAGTAATTAACGTTGACTGTTGGCAAAATAACCTGTGATTAAAGTATGAATATTTTAAATGGAATCATAATTTAAGTATCATACCAAAAAGTTAATTTAGTTTTTGTAAATTTATTTTTATTTTAATGTAAATTTATTTATCTTTCATCAATTCAAATATTTATACAAATATAAAACAAACAATGTTTAACTATTAAAATATGGAGTAATCATACATTGATGTAGAAAAAAAAACACGTTTTAATTAAGTATGTATATTATGAATATTTTGAAAAGGCATCATTATTTTACAAAAGTAAATCAATTTTGATTTCATAATATTTTACAAAATAGTAAATTTTTATTTAAATTTTATATTGAATTTAAGTGTTTTTTTATATTTTTTTAATTCATATTTTTTTTAAAAACATTAAAACAATGACAAACATAAATATCGAGTAAGTATGTATCAAGCTCTAATTAATTTAATTGCAGATTATGAAGTCAGGTACTTATTTAAAATAAATCTTGAAGACTGGTACCATAGCGAATTTAATGAGGTTTATTGAAATACGTAGATACTTTTACTGCCAACTTCTGAGATATTATTTCTTCCATTTATCTCTGTAATGAATTTCAGTATTTGAGTTTCCTTTCATTCATTTCCGGCTTAACAACATACAAGTGGTATTATTTGTAGCACAAACATGTTATGTTTGTATCATTAATATGTTTACTATCTTATTTATAGAATACATAAGCTGGTAAGTATGTACGTATCCGCGTATGTTTTTGTGTATGTTATTGAACTTAATTGATTTGGGTTATTTTCATCGTCATGAATTTGTGAAAATCTGTGGCTTTTTTAATAAAAGGGAATTATAAGAGCGTAGATATGTGCGCTTAATTTAAAGTACGGGTGGTCCTGTAATCCTTGAGTAGGAGGACTTGATGATTGTTTAATAGCTAGAGTAGTATTCCTGAATCATATATATCAACAGCTAAAAAATAGTGTTTGCCGTTCTTTCCCCTTTCGGCTCTATACAGGTATATTTGCGTACAATATTTTTCGGGCATGAATCTTCCGGTAGCACAGACCAGAAATAAACTCAAAATCCCTAAAATGCATACCAAGTCCTTCCAAAATTCGTTTTTAAATCGAGCCAGCGATATGTACAATGTAAAACTTAAAGAAATAGGCATCAATAATGTTTCTTTTAAAACGTTTAAGAGAAATATTATTGATGTCTATGAGACTTTTTTGATTATTTGTTAAAGAAATGTAAGTTATACAATTTTATACTTATACTTATGTACATGACAGTTTTTTTTAGATTACTTTTAAGTGAAATTTTAACCTGTTATTGGAATTTTATTTATTTTATTTTATTATATTTTGTTTTTTTTTTTTTGTAAATATTCTGTTGGTTTTCCAATAAATGATTAGTAAAATAATCTTATTGAGGGTAGTATCAAAAATCGTTTAATTAACGAGAACCTGGAATCGTCCCTAAAATTAAAAGCAATCACAAACAAACCTGACCAAGTCAAACGTTCCAAGCTTTTCAATTTTTCATTCTTCACATTGTCAGTCTTTGTCATGATTCATTCTTTTGATACCTTACTTTCAATCTGATTTAAAAAAATACTAACTAACCTACACGCCACTTGCCGCTGTAGTATGCAGAGAGGATAGAATACTATACCAATCTTTCTTTGCAAAAAAATCTTTACCATCTCATTATGCATCTCCTCATACATACAGTCCGATTATTCCGACTTCTGACCTGACCACTTTCAAGTATTTTAAATATTTGATCATGCTTAGTTTTCTTCATGCTAATTTTTCAATTTATTTTTTAAATATATGAAATAATTTTTATGTGTGATATTAAATTTTATTCAATGAACCTATAATTTGATTAATATATAAAACTTATATCAATATATTTTAAACTTACTTAAAACAAAAGTTTAAGTATTATATCCTTCTCCGTAGTGTAATGGTCAGCACGCTCGGCTACCATACTGAAAGTCCCGGGTTCGATTCCCAGGGTGGGGTCAAATTTAAGCGATTTTTTCACCCTAATATTTTTTCAATATTACCCTGAAACGGGGGACTTTCTTTCGTGTGTTAACGACCATAGGGCACTGCATAATATAAACGAGGGTTCAAAGAAGAATAAGAATATCTCTAAAAAAAGGGTCAATTGTGTGGAAAGAATTTTTTTAGAATCTGTGTAAAAACTTTACATGGAATCTATAAAAAAAATCATATTTTGTGTATTAAAAGAATTGTCAAATCTATGGGAAAGTAATAAAATACACTCCTTATCATTCGTCGTTCACTTTGAGTAATACTTAAGTCTATATTAAGATGACCTGGTACTGAAATAGTTATTCTAAGCAGTAATCATGAAGAGTTTTAAAAGTGGTATTACACAAAGTAAACGATGAATGATAAGGAGAGTGTTGAAAAAAAACCAGCTTAAAACTTTGTATGTATTGTATAAAAGAATCGTTTCGGATCAATTATTTTTAATGACGCCAAAGACAATGTTTTCATTTCTCAATCTTCGTTTGTCACTGGGTAAAATAAATTCTTTTTTTCCTCTTTTAATGGATTTCTCGGCCCATTAAGCATTTACAGAATGGGAGGAGTATGTGTTAAAAGGCTTTCGGATCCAACCCAAATCTAGCGCCAGTTTCCAGCCAATGTTCAGCTAACTTACTATCAATAAATCTCTGTGATTAACATTCTTTACTTATTATTCACTTCCCATTTTTTGGATTTCCTGTTTGTAATGTGGAACTCTCAGCCTTTTTATATTTTTTTCACATCCTTTGTAAAACAAATTTCGATTTGTGGTATAAATTATGTTTGAAGCTCTATTTCCAGAGTAATAATAACGTAAATACTCGTACAAGTATAAGTATATATACTCGTATAAGTATTCGTACATGAAAAATATTAGTACATTGTAGATTTGATAAATTTTTCTACTTAACAATAAATCGATTCAGATTTTATTTCCACCAGTTTCAAAATCAATTTAATCACAATAATTTCAATGTGTTCAAATTTTTATTCACAAATCCGGGTAATCCAATAAAGAATAATTTATATTAATATATCAACATACATAAATAACAATATGGAAGTGTGGGTATTTGCAGAGTTTACGACCTGCCATAGGCTGGTTTGGTCATGGAACAAAGGTTGGACAAAGTGATTATTTAAACCAGCCTATTACCTAGATTTCAATATTCTTAAATGTTGAGAAATCAATGTTAAATCAACAAGTTTTTCTAAACAATTCGCTTACTCCTTTCAAGAACGTCATAAATCAAAAAAATAGATTTTTCAGGAGAACGTTTTGAAAGTTTTAAAATACAATACAATATATTAAAAATAAATATCAAGCCACTTATTGAACTTTTTACTGTGCAACAGATCTATTGGGTAAAACCTGAAGGTTTTTTCTCCATTTGAAAAATATTTAGGACATTAAAAAAAAATAATAACAATACCTTTTCTTCAAAATGCAAAAACAATACTTTCTGCCCTGTAGCGGGTAAATATTAAGTTAAAAATATGCTGCCTTTGCTGGGATATTGTACATTTTATAGGCATTCCGAAAACATGCACAACTGAAAATTTACGAAAGGAGTGACCGAATTGGTCTGGATATTTTCTTTTATTTTATACAATTTTTCAAAATCTATAAGTTTGCAAGTAACTTCATTATTTTAAATGTTTCGTAGTGCGTGTACTGCTGTTACGTTCGACAGATGGCGCTGTAATTGCGATAAAAAAGTTGTTGATAAAAACATATCACAGGTTGAAATACCTGTCAAATTAAAGACAACCGAATTCAAGTGCAAAGTTGACATAAAATTTCAAATAAATCTGTAAAATTTTAACAAATGAACATTCACATTTTTATACGTACATTCATTCATTTCGAACCCTTATCCGCATCCCAATGGTGCATAGGGCACTGTATCATATAAACGTAGTGTTATCTTGATCGTTAACACACGAAGGAAAGGTGATCAGCCCTCCGCTTCTGGTACCAGTCCAAGTTAATATTGAATAAATATTAGAGTGAAAAAATCACTAATATTATATTTATTTGACCCCCCCTGGGCATGGAACACGGGACCTCCAGTACGGCAGCCTAGCGTGCTGACCTTTACACTACGGAGGCGGACACAGCTGTTGAATATTTTTACTATCTTTGAATACCACAGGTTCACCACTTAGTTCGGTACGGAAAAATACTCTTTTTGGTTTGAGAAACCACTTGATTCAAGCACTCTCGTTTAAATATTTGTCTTATTATAACACAAATTTGATTGATGTAGAATAATAATTTATAAAATATCTCTTTGAATCGACAATAAATTCTGCTTTAGAAACGGCAAAGCCTTTCTTAACCGGAGGCGAATTGTTTGAATCGTTACCGTTTTCTTGAAATATTACATTCAATTATTTTTAAGACAATACGATGATCATAAAATATCTGTCTTCATATTTCATAAGATTCTTGAGAAGTCGCTCTTACGCAGTTCTTTGAATTAAATTATTTTAATTGTTTCATAAAACAACTGTTTTGTAAAAAAATATCCCTATTAATATTAGGTTAAATTGAAATTGAAACATATATTTTATAATTATATGTTTTACTGTCATATGGAGATATTACAGTCAAACTTAATTTTATAGTTAGGAAAAAACTATTTGATCTGATTAATTAATACAATTTTTTACTATATTTTAAACTGTCCCTTGTTATTGCAAATGATAAATATTTATTCCCCAACCAAAAACACGAGAAGCCATCAAATATTTTATTGTAATAACAACCGGACAGTGTCTGGGATTCAATACTCCTATACACCGAATACGACACCTCGGCAATGATTTCACGGACCATATCGATATCTGGAATATGTCACTTCCCAACTATAAAACTACAGTTATTACAATATTTCAGGCTAATGCATAATTCCTTGTTTTATGTGTTCATAATCATGTACATGTGTTTCGATGTACTCCACATCATAAAAAAAATATATGGTGTACGAAAAACGTGTCAGAATAGATTTTAAGAAATAGTGGTATTCACTAAGTGAAAATTCTTGATATTAAAATTTAATTACCACAATTTTTTTAATTGGTGTTGACCAATAATATAAAATATAAAATATTATTTTTTGACTTCTCATCAAAGATGAAAAAGAATATGGAAGTCTGGGCATTTACGGGGCTGACGACCGTCACAGACTGGTTTTCAAACCAGCCTATGAAAAACAATAATATGAAAAACAACTCCTATACTTAATAAGATAGATAATCCAGATTTGTGAACAAGTATTCTGACACACCCAAAATGTTGTTAAATAAATTAATTACAAATGATACGTATATCATTTGTAATTAATGGTGAAAAGTTTAATTTACAAGAGAATTGGAATTAATAGCCTATCTCATGAATTTCGTCCATTTGACTATGATTGCAATTCCGAAATTCCAATTCCTGGTAAATTAATAGACCGCTATGATTGTTTGTAATACCTTTCAAGTACTTGAGAGAGGTGGATGGTTAGGAAAATGTATACCAGCCCATTACCGATGACCCTTCTTCGATATTAATAATTCAAGCTGCTCACATTTAAGGGGTCGTTCAAGATACGAGCATCCTAAACGATGAAATATTTAAAATTAGATTATTTTTCTCATAAAAAATGCATTTCTATATATTGAATGCCTGAAAATGATATATTTTTTTATATATTATATTCTACCAAGATTTTTTGATGAATAAGTCTATTTATGGTAGAAATATTGCAGTCTGGGGTTACGTCCTGTCATTGGCTGGTTTGAGTGATCATTGTATACATTGTGTAACAGAATAGGATCAAAAGGATTGAATGTTGTTAAGTATGATAGATCATAGCATTTTAAATTCCCAGACTGCCATATTCCTACTTCAAAAAGACTTAATTCCTCATATATATTCAGTTATTATTATAATATGATATAAATTACCCCAAAGTGGAGCTAATCTAGAATCTTTTAACAAAAATTTGGACATACTCAAAATGATACGTTTTATCTCTACTTTCCAATTATGTCTCTTATTTTCTATGTTTCTAAATAGGTATGTATGGAGTTTATTTATTGGAACTTATCACGCAAAAAAATTAGAGAAAGTTATCTGTAGTTGTCTTCAAAAAGAACTGGGAGTGAGTTTAAAGCTTGCAAGCACCGCATTCATATGAAGGCTGTTTGGAGATCGGATTTGTACTCAATAAATATCAAATACCCACCATATAATGCATCTCTCACTTTTATTTTCTTATACGGCTATGAGACATCGTTCCTTACAAAGACCTGGAGCAGCCATATAGTCAACTTTGAGAATAGATTTTTGCGACGAATTTTAGATGTATGGTGGTTTGAGTTCGTGAAAGCCCTTGTCCTGAATACATAAGTTGTAGGATGCAGCAACCAATGGTTACAACGGTTATCACGAAAAGGAGATTTAATTGGCTATGCCATGTACTTCACATGCCTCTCGAAAACCATCATCAAGTTTGCCTCTTTCACGAGGTATCATATTCTAGACGTCCACTGCTGACAGTTTGTTGTCAGCTCTCAACTGAACTTCGGGACTTGGGAGGACGCACGGAAACTGGAAGCTTACTGAAAAGCTTAGAGGCAGTTTATACATATTTAGATAAGAAAGTAAGTAAGCAGAATTATATGCAAGATTAATGAAGTTGCTGTAGAAATTCGACACGATCCAGTAATTATTAGACGCTAAATGAGTACTTACCTTATCGCCTAACTCCGATTATAATATTTAATAGCCTGCCCTTGGTTGGCACGTGAAGCGTCAGGTTAACTGAACTTCACCATGAAGACAGTGAATTATAAAGAAAAAAGTTTCTCAGAAGTTAATTTAGCAGGAATTCACGTATTTCAAATGGATCTCAGTACTAGGTATAAAGCTCTTTGCCTGGATTCAATAATACTGGACTAATATTATTATTATTGTATTTCTTGTTCGATGTCACCCTGAATGCAATCCAATTTGCCCGCATGATCATATCTACAGTGCATTGTTACGTTATCGGAACTAAATGTCAATCGTTTAAGTCTGTTTATGTTTAATACCGGGAGATATATTTGGTAGAGTAGTGTGTTCATTTTTTAAAAACACATATTTACAATTTACAGGAATATCAGTTGACATTACTGTAAATTTACAATTTACTGAAATGAGTTTTTCCGTGCCGAGGTCATATTTTACATTTTTTTACTAATTTGTTTATCATTAATCAGGCAAAAAAATTACAAGTGTGTTACGTATCGTTGTGAAGGCTCCATTTTCAATTCCTAGGGAGTAGTTTAAAAAAAAATATAAGTGATTTTTCCCTCAAATATTTATTTTATAAAACCTTGAACTGCTATCTTAAGCGAGGGATTAATTGATCTATGATAATTCTTATGTATCATCATTAGATACAGTACCCTATGCACTATTGGGTGTAAATAAGGGTTCAAAAAAGAATAAAACATTTCGTAAATAAATATCGCTTATTGAAATCGTTTCAATTTACAAGCGTATATGATAATTTTACAGGTAAGAAATTCATACTAAAAATACAAATATTTGATTTGAAATTGTATGTATGCAGATTAAAAAGAATTGTTTTATTCCTCTTCCTCTAATTATGGCTTATTTCTGTGGTTGGTGTACAGAATACCGTATCATAGTGATGTAGTGTTGACATGAGCGAGATTATGTGAAGGCAGGCTATCAGTCCATCGCTCCAGATTTATGGATAATACTTATCTCAGCTTTGCATTTTTTTATATATCATCATTTGAATATCTATCATTCAACGTTTTAAGTAAAATTTAAGAATTAATTTTATTAATGGGCGGTAACTAAAGCATCTAATTAAATAAGTAGTTATTTTTGTTTATTATACTCATTATTAGCTTAAAATAAACAAGTAAGTTTAAATCGGACATATTATATGCAAGTATATTCCCGTTATAGACTGAATTTCAAACCATATGAGTATGTGTGTGGGTTTTATAATTGGTACTTCAAGTTGGCATATTCAAATCAAACATATCAGTTACAAACTGATGATAGGACATATTAATTGATTTTCCAATAAGACATACATAGACATATAGCAATGCGAAGACGGTTTAGTCTAAATCAATTGCTGAGAGTACTCGAGTCGGATAGAATGAAAATTGCCTAAATCATTACCGTAATAATTATTTATTTTAGGAAGCTTTACATTTGATCCTAGAAAAATTTTAAATGTAGGAAAAATTGTGAATAATGAAAATGTAAAAATATATTTACATATTTCGATAATTTATCATTTATCGAGAATTGTTCTCAATGACTCAGGAAGCTCATAGTGAATGACAGGAGAGGAACTGCTTAAATAATAGAAAAATGAAGAAAAGCAGCAATGGCTTGAGCATTCAGGGTTACATAGCCGTATTTGTACAAGCTTGTGTGATTTGAATACAATAAAGAAAACAAACATAAAAAATGTCAATAATGAGTTGTACAATTTAGTAAGATTACTACAACGATTTTTTAAAAGATTTTCAATAAAATATCTCAGTTTATAAAATGGAGATATGCCATTTTTATTCTCAGTCGCCCATTTAATAATCTATATGTACGAGTATATAAATTATATTATACATCTGCAAACAAGCTTAATGTGGAGTTAATGAAAATTTTCTGATACGATATATAATTTTGCATTTTTTTGTTTGTTTTTAGTTTTACAACATCTCTGTGAATAACAAATATATTCGTAATTGGATTTCTTGACAAGTACTACATAGTGTACGCTATGATAAATCAACAAAGCTCATTTGAGTATGTTAAGAAAATAATGAGACCTTATGTCACGAGTTTTTTCTTCAAAAACTAAAACAGGGTTGTTACAACATTGCCTTGTAATTCAAATATATCTATTCAAAAACTCTATTCATGAAAAACATTGTTCTACAAGTCTCAATCCTAAAGAAAGACAGTCAATAGACTAACAACTACTGGTTCGGTGGTTTGTATTACTTCATTTTTTTACTTTAATTTTATTTATTTAATTACAACATTTTAAGTGTGTCCAAATACTTGTTCACAAAATCTGGATTATCTCCAATTACAGGAGTTATTTTCATATAATTTTTTGACATCTCATCAAAGATGAAGAAGAATATGGAAGTCTGGGCATTTACGGGGCTGACGACCGTCATAGGCTGGTTTAAGTGATCACTCTACACACGTGTAACATTCACCAATTCTATGCATTATTGACAACCACACTACTCAAATTCTTGGAAGTTCTATATATATGAACCAATTTAGAAACCTTGTTCTTGAATCACTAGAACTTCACTAGAGACATCAATTGGTAAATGCCCAGACTTCCATATTCTTCTTCATCTTTGATGAGATGTCAAAAAATTATTTATTTAACATGGTTATAATGTTTTTTACAATTCTAATTAATTTTCTAAACATTCTTAAGATTAAAAACGCAGTTCTCTCCAAAGAACAGACTGAGCTTTTGTGCTTGGAGATGGACATACATTTGTTTTATAATTTACAATAATTTTTATCGAAATTAACTAAATTTTATTGAAATTTATTCATGATTGTATAGTGTAAATAAAAAAATACAAAAAAATGCCTTTATATTCCCGGTAAACTGCTTATGAAATAGTTTGTCATCAGGTTCTCCTAAAATAATACCCACAGGGGTAGGCAGAGAATATAAAATGGTACACCAATTTGTCTTTGCAAACAATCTTCGCCTCTTTCTACACTAATCTTGCAACAAATATTTCATTTTATTTAATTTTACGTATGTTTTAAGCTTTAAGTCATAACCATTGGTACATAAATAATTATTAATATTGTTATTTCTAAAAACTTTATAAATTTAAACAGCTTTGTTTTAACCACTTTTTTATTATTAGTACACTTTGACTTACCGGTTTCGACAAGAACCTTGTCATCATCAGGGTTTATTAAATTCTTAAACATTAAAATACTCATAATTAATTACATTATGAGTATTTTAATGTTTAAGTAAAAACTTTTTCAAAAACTTCCACACACTCAGTAAAAAATTGGATTTTAACGGAGTGTGTGGAAGTTTTTAATAAGGGAATGTAATTAATTATGAGTATTTTAATGTTTCTAATGTTTAAGAATGTAATATACCCTGATGATGACAAGGTTCTTGTCGAAACTGGAAGTTTAAAGTGTACTAATAATATTAATGTGATTAAAACAAAGTTGTTAAAATTTTTATAAAGTTTATAAAATGTGCCACAAAGTATCTTCGAAAATCATTCAAGAAAAAATATTAGCAGTGTATTCGTTTATTTTAGAAATTCAATTAAATTGAAATAAGTTTTAATTAAAACAAACATTTCCTACGCGACATATCACATTTTGCGATTCAGCAACGACATCCAGTTTGTGCCTTGGGCTTACACATATGTGTACGTAATATCATTAGTCCCATATTCGATTACACGTTGTTTCCAGAGCACGTGAACTAACAAACTACAAACAGATTTTGCAGAAACAGCGAAGGAGGTTAGGTATTTAAATAACTGTTTACATTCAGGGAGTACCTTTATATGTGGGTAACAAAATTGGAAATTTCGGATGAAAAAGATTCGGATGAAATGTTTTGTGGTAAAAAAAACAGTGTGCACCACGCATTACCTACTGTTTTTCACTGTAGTTTAGTGTTATTTACTGTGTTTGTGGATTCTATCTTGCCTTCTGCCCTTTAGTACCACGAAATTTTAATTTGTAAGATAATAACAAAAACAACATTTTTAGTGTATTGCGAAGCAGTACACTAAAAATCCGTAATGGTCAGCACGCTCGGCTACCGTTCTGGAGGTCCCGGGTTCGATTCCCAAGGGGGGTAAAATAAATATAAGTGATTTTTTTCACTGTAATATTTATTCAATATTACCATGGACTGGTACCTGAAGCGGAGGGCTGATAACCTTTCCTTCATGTCGTTTATATGACACAGTGCCCTATGTACCATTGGGGTGCGGATAAGGGTTTTATAATTTTATAAATAAATTAGTGTATTGCAGTCAGTAGATAGAATTCCATTTTGAAAGTTTGGGTTATGTATCCAAAATTAAACAAGATTAATGAGTTTGATAATGTCTTGATAAGACGAAACATCTATATTCAGCATTTTATATTTTTAAATAAAAGTGGAGTTCGATCCAAAAATATTGTTTTATTTTGAAACATTACCCAAAAACCAAAAATTAACAATAAAAACTGATAAATGCTTATGTTTTAAACCAACGACTTTAGTTTTGGGCTAAAAACTTTCTCAAAAAAAGCGTAGTTGATGAATCAACGAATGTGATATTTAACCAACTAACTAAGCATCTCGTCGCTTTCCCGCAGGGGTAGACAGAGAAAATAGAACGCCACAGTAATCTACGTTTGTAAACAATCTTCGCTTCTTACACATTCACGATCTTCTCATACATGCCCGCCGATGTGATTTTAATCCGGAAAAAAATATGTAAAAATTTCTTAATTTCAAACACAGAATATTGATACAGTTTTCCACATAAATTTTATTTGACCCGTGACCGGGTTTCAAAACCGTCACTGGTCAAATAAAATGTGCGTGGAAAAAACTTTATAATTATTATTTTATTTAATAAAATGCAGTTCCACCAAAAAAAATTGTTACAAAAATATTCCATTAAAAAATTAAATACAAAAAAAACAACGATTATTATTGTATTCATTTCCTTTAATAACCTCCATAGATTATTTGTACATAATACATTACATGTTGTATACATTATGATTCCAACAATATGTTTTTCTTTTTTTACGTATATTATTCGTTCGAAAAGTACTATCCAAAACAAGGATGAAAATATAAAACGAGGAATTATGTATCAGCCTGAAATATTGTTATTATTATTGCTTTATAGTTAGGAAATTAATTATTGAATACCATTATTTCCATATTTCTATATGTAAAGATTATCATATTTTATCGACTAATCAAGTTGTAGCAAGGACATACACGCGTAAGGATATATTGAAGATTGATTATACGAGGCTTTGATGTCATTAAAATGTAATCTCGCCGCAGTTCTCGTTGGTGCAAAACACGTTGTACCTAGTCATGCTTATATGTTGAAATATATAATACATACGTCATATGTGCTTACGAGTATCTCTGTTACTAAAATTAAATTGCAATTTATCTTAAAGGCTTAGTAATCAATAGCCCGCAACTTAATTTTCTTTAAACCTAGATAACATTTAGCGTAATCGATATTTTTTCTGAAAATATCGTCATGCTAATACGTTGAAACATACATACGTCATAAGTGCTTACGAGTATCTCTATTACTGAAATTTAATTGCAATATATTATTAAGGCACAACAATCAAAAGCTTTCCACTTAATTTTTTTTTAAACCCAGGTAACATTCAATGTTAATGATTTTTTCTTCTTGAAATACCGTATTTGTATAAATAAAAAAAGTTTTTCTTCGAAATAAAAATACGGTTTTGAAAATAGTTATTAAAAATTAAGGAGATTTTACTTGAGGAGAAATAAAATTAAAGAACTATTTCTTTAAAAAAAAAATTCAATAATCATTCCAACAAAATAAATGTGCGCAGATACGTCTAGCTTTTCGCGAAGCCAGTTGTTTGCGATTTCTCCCTTAAATGAAGATACATTTAACCTTACCATATTTTACGAACTCCTTAAACAGAGGATTCAAATAAGCTTATTATTTATTTATTTTTACAACACAAATTGTATTTTTGATGAACGTGTCACTAGGCAGAACCCGTGACGAGAAGTTCATTTACATTATAAAATATATTGTTTTTAAATTACAAATGAAACAATATAGAATAATAAAAACAAAAAGTACAGTTAGAGCAGTAAGAAATTGACAAGTATGGAACAGTAATAATGTGTTGCTGACTTTATTGTGGTGACACCGATAATAGAAACCATATTTAAAAGACAGTTTATCCTTTAAAAAAAAGCAAAGGAAATAAGATTATTAATCAAGAATAGTCCGCCATCGTACTGCAATAGTCAGCTCTCTCGGCTACCGTAATGGAGGTCCCGGTTCGATTGCCGAGGAGGGTTAAACAAATATATGTGTATTTTCTTCACTCTAATATTTATTCAATATTTACCCTAGACTGGTAACATTGGAGGGCTGATCACCTTTCCTTCATGTGTTAACGATCAAGATAACACTGCGTTTGTACGATGCAGTGCCCTATGCACCATCGGGTGCGAATAAGGGTTAAAAAAACTGATACAATATTTAGAAGGACACGTACAAAACAAAGATAGGTTATCCTTAAAAAATAGCAAAGAATTATTGATAGATAAGATACAATAAATAAATACAGAAAGATAGACTCAACCACCTTGAAACAGTTTTCTGGCAAACATAGCCAAACTTCGAGTACAAAGTTTCAGCAGAGAAACACAAACATATTCCTAAACACAAATTACTTGCAGTAAATATTTGTCAAACCTGGAACGCTCTTAATATTCCTACGCCAAAGCACTCAGAAATCTCGATTAAAATGAATACAGCCAAGTCCATATAAATAATAAAAGTTGTCCGACTATTTTCCTTCAACCCTTCTCAGTTTGCACACCCCTCCTTGTGATATCACCTTGACAAGGAGTAATCCCGCAATTACGGAGTGCTGATATCCAGAGAAACGGGAAGCCTTTGGAAACTGGAAACACGACGAGTTCTGGAAAATTCCGACTTTTCTGTTGATTTTGTGCTTTACTTGTATCTCAAGTCTCGTGCAATTAAAATATTTTATTTTTAATTTAAGTTTTACTTATTATTTTTTGACATCTCATCAAAGATGAAGAAGAATATGGAAGTCTGGGACTTTACGGAGCTTACGAACATCGTAGGCTGGTTTGAATGATCACTTTACACACGTGTAATATTCACCAATTCTATCCATGATTGACAACCACACTTCCCAAATTCTTGGAAGTTCTATATATATGAACCAATTTAGAAACATTGTTCTTGAATCACTAGAACTTCACTAGAGATATCTATTGGTGAGATGTAGATGTTTCCAGATTTCCATATTCTTCTTCATCTTTGATGAGATGTCAAAAAATAATATGAAATTAACTCCTGTAATTGGAGATAATCCAGATTTTGTGAACAAGTATTTGGACACACTCAAAATGTTGTAGATATATTTGTTAACTCGATTGTGACATTTTTTATGGTAGTAATATAATAATATAAAATTACTAAGTCGCGTTATGGACGAACATAAAGTTTGTTGTGCGCAGCTTTCATTATGCGAGGCATCGCTGTATTTAAAATAAATAATTTAAATGTTTGTTATAATTTATACTTGAAGCACTAACTTTGTGATTTTCTATTTTATAATTAAAATGTAACTTTGTTTTTAAATCACTTTTTATAGTTTATTGTGAAGATACATTTTAATTATAAAAGTTTGCTGTTAAATTAACTCTAAGAAGGAACCATGCATCTAGATTTAAATATAACGGTAATCCACAGAATCAAATAAATTAATAAACTATTTATAGTGATTTTAAAACAAAGTTACATTTTAATTATAAAAGTTTGTTTTTAAATGAACTCCAAGAGGGAACCATGCATCGAGAATTAATTATAACGTTAATCCACAGAATTAAACATACCGTGGGGTTCTAGTGAATGCAACGCTATTTCGAGAAAATTAAACCAAGAAACTCGCTGAGAAACGAACACTTTAATCTTCAAGCCATTTTCCCTAACCCAAAAGTTTGCAAAAAGTATGGACCAGTATCCCTACCTACACGAAAAGTAGGCTATCTCAAATCTAAGATGCCTAAACTAAAATCGCGGAATTTCACATAACCATAGTATTAAATCTCGCACAATTCTCGCTTTTAACTCTAAGTGTTTTTAGAATGGCTCTATTTTAAAATCATGGAAAGCAACTTGATAATTTTTACTGTTATTTGACTTTTGTAATAACAATAAAAATACTGCGAGGGAGTTTTAATATGAATATTTGTTGATAAATGTTGAAGCGGTATAATATTTCGAAGGGACATCTGAACAATGAACTCCCTTTTTACACATTTTTTTTTTACTTGATTTCGAAGTAATGCAGTGTAAAAAAGTAAAAAAAATTGAACATTTATTTTAATTTGGAATTTCCTACATCCTACACATGTACGTGAAAAATTACCATTGTTTTTTTTTTTAATAAAATTATCTTCGTCTCTTCCACATTCATACAGCTCTTCATTCATACCCGCCCGTTATTCCGACTCCTGTCCTGACTAGTAACTAATAAAATACTTAATCATACCAAGTTTTACTCGGCGTCCTCT
>NW_028280808.1:575000-595000 GCF_059751285.1 Brachycentrus maculatus
TTCAAAGCACTCAAAATTTACAAAAAGGATATATTAAAACGTATTTCCTTTCCCTACATAACTTCATCCGCTAAATAGGTCATTTACCTGTCGCGTTTTGGGTCCGAATCAAATGGTCACTGTACGGTGTACGGTATGTCGTTCGTCTGAAGTAAAGAGATAAAAGTCGTCAGCGGTCCCACATAGGAGCGCTATCCGGCAGTTAATGTGCTGTTTTGGTGTACCGTCGGCGTTATTGCTAAGTATATTTCAGGCAGTCTGAGCCAACTTTGTTCAGTCGTAACATTAATTCCTTAATCCGAACTAGGCCTCCATTCTCCGCCTCAAAGGGGGTATTCGTATCTCGAGGCTTAGTGGTGTTTGATGTGTGTATTGATTAAAGATTTACAACAGTTTTGATACGCACAACGATTGAATTTGATGAGAATTTTATGTTTTAAAAAATCTCTTTTCCGTCTTATTTCTCATTACTGAGGGTTGTGACCCTTGTGGAAGCAATGACTCTTCTCCAGTTATCCCTTGACTGCGCTGCACGTAGCGCTCCAACCACCGAGGTAGCTGCTGCTGCCTTAATTTGATCGGTCCATCGTGTGGGGATATTCCTCTCCCTCTCTCCCCCTCCAGGCTACCGATTACAACAAGTCGTTCCAGGCTATCCTCGTTGCCACGCGCAACGTGTCCAAAGAACTGGAGAATCCATCGGGTACAGACATTGGACAGTCGAGTCAAGCCATCCAAGCGAAGTTTCTGGGAAATGGACTCATTGGTGCGTCTAGCTGTCCATGGAATTCGGAGCATGCAGCTCCAGCCCCACATTTCGAAGGCATCAATTTTTCTCCTTTCTGGTGTTTTTATGGTCCATGTTTCAGCAGCATAGAGAAAATTGGAGGAATGTATGGAAAATATAGTCAGATGGGAAAAACACAGCAAGGACGACTCTGAAATGCCCAGGTCAATAAAATGTAAGAAAAAGTTAATGGACCGAATTGCTCTTCAATAGAACTCAGACGGAAGAAGACCACCTAGAAGCAAGTAAGGGAAGATCAAATGCATCAAATAGATGATAAGGAATAGGTCAGTTGGAAAAATGGCCAGGAATATGCGAAAAGGTGTTCAAATATAAAAGAGACATAGTGTATGAGGCGATTTTTACTCTCTGCCTACTCCTTCCGTGAAGCGGCGAGACGATTAATAGGTTATCTTAAAATTTAAACTCAACCACACACTTGCATTATTTTACACCGCTATAATTTTTTGTAAAAGTGGCAATTTCTTCGCCTCTTAGTATCATAATATTTCCACTCTGGCATTACGCGACGGTGCCTATAAAATTTTATAAGGGTGGGTCAATATGATAATATTTCATAATACGCAGGAAATATTCAGTATAAATATTAATATTTGCAGTATACCCGGGCAATTTCGCGAGCCCGTTTCGAAAATCACCAGTAAACAGCGTTTGTAAAAATGTTTGCATAGGCTAGAACAAACACTTGGAATGCCGCGAAGGCGCCACACATAAATAAAACAATGTTTTAGTTTTGCACTGCCAATAAAATTTGTTCTCTGTGGCTATAAATCTTTCACAGGTTACAGGGTTGGTGCCAATGTAATCTTGCGCTCCCAGTCTTTTAAATAGGGTTACATGAGATTTATTACGAGATATAATGAATTGGATATAACCTGTAACATACTGTAACTTCTAACATCTTCTTCAGCTGAATTAGACTGAATAAATTACAGGATGAGTCTGATATTTTGTGTCGAAGTCAAGTATTATATGGTAAGTAAGCTGAAAATCGATATATCGATGCTGAGATACTAAGAAAAAACATGGCCGTCGATATGACGACGATGGTGCCATTATATTTTGGCGATAGAGCTTAGAAGTTGAGTTGTCTTAAGTTCCAATTCGTCGATAATATTCAAAATAGACAAATTTTACTTTTTTTTTTAATAAAAAAAAAATTAAAAATCGTTTAACCTTTTGTTTTTGTCGAACTTCTCATAATTTTAATTTAACTTTATTTTCAAAAAATTCTGCACCTAAACAGTTAAACGAATTTAATACAATATCTTTAGGTGTTTTTTTTATATTCACAATAATTCGGGTATATTCTTAAATTCACGACAAAGGTTTATCATAAGTTACGCATGGAAAATGTATACACGAGTTGTAAAATATATTTTACCCAATATCAATATATCAATCAAAAGTTTGAAGGAACCAAAGTAGGGTGTAAATCTTTCCCGAATTATTTAAATGGTATTCCGAACCTTTTTATAAATTTTATGAAATAAATTTTGTTACACATCCAACCAAATATTGCTTAGACTTAAGATTGTAACGGCCAAGAAAAATTGTGTTAAAAAAAATCAGAATGTTGATAAAAGAATACCTGAAATGAATATGATTTTTTTAATGCAGTACAAGGAAAGAATATTAAAATTATAATATAATTTATATTTGAAGCACTAACTCTGTGATTTTCTATTTTATAATTAAAATGTAACTTTGTTTTAAAATCACCATAAATATTTTATTAGAAGTTAATTATAATGTCTACCGGTTTCGTAGCTTACCGTTTCTTTATCAAGACTAATTAATACTAAAACACTATCTACTAAACAAATTTCAAAATATTTTGAAATAGTATGATATTGAAATATTTGTGTGAATAATAAAAACATAAATGTTTCTCTTTTAATTTAAAAAAAAATAAATTTTTTTTATAAAAACTGCTTTTGTAATATTCAATATTGTAAGACTCAATATACTAGTTATGTTTTGAGAAAAATAAATCAACAGCATTTTGACTAATCAAGTTTCAGGGTATAATGTGATAAGTAATAAATTCATTTAAATAAAAAAAGAGCGTGTAAGAATGCCAATAATGATCTTTAGTGCTTTAGACTCCATTATCTCAGAGCATATTTGTATGACTTCATGCATTCTGCTAGTAGATTCGCCCTCGATGTAACATATTTTACTGTATGTGAATAAAAGTTTTATCTACAAGCGATTACATTAAAATGACCATTTTCCTTGAAATATTGGACTTATTTTTCTATGATAATCTTATCTGAAAAACAAACCCAACTCAGACACTTTTGGTTTAAACGCGTTGTTCTGATATAGGAAATGGAAATAAATCTTAAAATTGTAAAAACACATAGATCTTGTCATTTTATACCGGCCATAAATTCGTTATAGGTACTGTGTACAAATATCCGGTGAATGTGTGTTCTGTTTTGTAAACATTATAATAGTTACAATATATAGTATATTGGCAAAATAAGGATGAAAGTAGACTGAATGCAGTCGAAATGCGTTATTTCAGATGAATGTATGATAAAACATTCTAAAACAGATGCTCGAATGGTGATACTAAGCTTAGTACAGGGGAGTGATATTATGCCAAGTACCTTCGGTTTCATTAAATTTTAAAAGATCTTAATGTACAGATTCTTGGATCTAGGAGTAGAAGATTTCATTTCAATACAAAAATATAATATTATATACGGTTCAGAGACGTAAGTAAATGAGCAGATGGTCGAGTGGTTATATAAGGAAAGAATGCAAGGCTGAGATAAGCGTTACCGATAAAATTAAGAAAGGTGTGTAAACATGGTTTGGGCATGTATAACGAATGAGTGAATAAAGGATTGAAAACAAATTTGTGAGGCGAATGCGATTGGTGATATTATATAATGAAATAAAACTTAGCAAAATCAAGTAATACAAACACTTGTGAGTGGTCAGGCCAGGAGTTGGATAAATCAGCTTGCATGTATGAGGAGATGCATGAACGCGGAAAAGGCGAAGATTGTTTGCAAAGACAGATAGCGCGGCGTTCTATTCCCTCTGCCCACCCCTGTGGGAAAGCAGCGTATAATAAGTTAATTAGTTAGTAACAAAAGAAATCAGATAACTTAAAAACATCTTCTTCCCCTAGTCTGCACCCAATTAAGCATAGGGTACTGCATAAAATTTATGTAATGTTAAATTGATCGTTAATTCTAACTAAAGGAATGACGATCTGTCTTACGCTCAAGGACAATACTCAAAAATACTCATATAAGCTAGGTGATGTTTTTTGTACTGTGTAGTATTGTTTTTAATGTACTCTGTATTTTTAATGCAATTCTGGTCTTCATTTTAGTGTATTTTTATCTGGATTAAATTGGTTAATATTCTTGGAATAAAATGAGAGCAAGAGAATGTCTATGACAATTATTTTTTTACATTAAATGTGATTCATGCAGATAATTCGAAGTATATCTTAAAATTGCGTATACCGTTCTTACATCATCCATGTAAAAGTCTCGACCTCTTAGAAATATATCTCGAAAACACATTTTTCGTAATGATACCAGAATATATAGTAAGAGGATAGGATATTATGTGTTGCAAGACCGGACCAACAAAAGACTCGTTCGTTATCCCGAACTCGCCTTTATGAATAAGATTGGATTTTTGGAAACAGTTTATTAGTTGATCCAGAGGATTGGGACATAACAAAGCAAATCGATATTCGATACAAGCTCTCTAAAAACTAGACCATGTTACATGTGATAAATATGTGCGTGAGTTTTTTTTTAAATTTGATTTATTACTAGCAGTAAGTACTCAGGCAGGCAAAAAAGAAAAGAAAAAAAATAAATAAAGCACGCATTTTGAATATATTAATGGAATATTATTTCACAATATTAAAACTATTACTATCAAAAGTAATCACTTTAACCAGACTATGACGGTCGTAAGCCCTGTAAATGCCCAAGTAAATGCAATGTTCTTCATCTTTGTTGAAATTTCAAAAATAATATAATGCAATTGATAATGCTAAGTGAAAGCCCTATCGAGAAGCAAGCTATCAGCCATGAGTATTTTTAGTATTGCGTGTACCGCTGTTACGTACAATAGATGGCGATGCCATTGCGGTCAAAGCACCGGTTTATAAAAACATTTTGTAACGTTTCAATAGTGTTATAAATACCCATTGTGTCGAAATTTCATAGCAAGCGATGAATATTAGATTAGGAAATATAATATAATAAATTTTGAACAAACGAATATTTGTTTATTTTTATTAATTAAGATTTTCTTTAAAAGTTATTTTTAATTACTTTTAATTTTGGTACTTTTATTCCTTCTGGTTTCGACAAGCACATTGTCATCTTTAGGGATGGATACGTACTCATCCATCACGAAGAAGGCTTTTATTTTTGCACAAGCACATCGTCTTCTTTAGGGATGTACACGTACTTATCCATCCCTGAAGAAGGCAAGGTGCTTGTAGAAACTGTTTGGAATAGTACCAAAAATAAAAATAGAAAAAATAAAAATTGTGTTTTATTTAATTTATGAAATATTGTTGTAAATAATAAAATATTTATATTATTCTCAATATTACCAATATTTAAAGCATTTACTTTGTGGTTAGTCATTTTTACTTTTATATATTTTTTTAAACAAAAATGTGAGTAATATTTGCAGTAGAGAGTAGTAATAGAGTGATTATATACTGATATTACTAACATTTTTGTAAAAAAAATATAAAAGACAAAAATTTGCTTTATAATAAATATGTATAAACATACGATTGATTTTATTCCGATGTCGCCAGCATCCATTGTACTTTGAAGTATCGATATGAGTTTAATTACGTTTTAATGGATGGCACATATATCGGTATTAGGGACAGAGGAGTAGTGTCCTAATCACGAATTATCACATAAAGTTGCAAATGCCTGGAACGGGCCCACTGAGCGTTAGTAACAGTTATTGTGTTACCATCAATACTAATTCAAGGGGTGTCGTATATTGTGGGTGCCATCTCTTCCACACAACTCTCTGGTGTGGATGAGACGCCATCCAAGTTAATTAATTGAAGGTTATCTAGCTGGTCGGGCGTGGACCGTATTAGGTTTTCTTGGTTGACAAATTTAATGTTTTAACCAATTTATTATGATTACTTAACCCTTAATATAAGTTATAGATTTAGATTCAGAATATTGTGGGAAAATATCATATCGCTCACTCCTTTCAAGAACGTCATAAATAAAAAATCGTTAATTTTCAAATCTGGCGGTGTCAAAAGTCTGCGTAATCGGAGGGCATGTATGACTAGATGTATGGATGTGAAGGAGGCGAGGAGTGTATGTCAGGACAGAAGAGTGTGGCGTTCCATCCTCTCTGCCTACCCCTGCGGGGAAACGGCGTGATGGTAGTAGTAGTAGTAGTAGTAGTAAATTTTCAGTTGTGCATCTTTTCGGAATGCCCAGAAAACGTACTATATCCCAGAAAAAGTGGCATACTTTTAACTTAATATTTACCCGCTACAGGGCAGAAAATGTTGTTTTTGCATTTTGAAGAAAAGGTATTGTTTAATTATTTTTTTAAATATATTAAATATTTTTCAAATGGACAAAAAACCTTCATGTTTTACCTAAAAAGATGTGTTGCACAATAAAAAATTCAATGAGTGGCTTGATATTGATTTTTAATTCATTGTGTTATATTTTTAAACTTTAAAAACGTTCTCCTGAAAAATCAAGTTTTTTGATTTATGACGTTCTTGAAAGGAGTGAGCGATATGTTAATTATGTTTATGAATTTATAAATGAATGTACATAAGTATATATCGTAGTCATACAGGAGAAAGTGACCAAATGCATTGTTTTACAAAAACGTGATTTGACTATTTGATATCTTACTAGCTTAATATTGCCCTGAAAAAATCCCAAAGGATTTTAAACTTGGAAGTATAATATATTGACTTGTTCAAAATGACTAACTGCATTGGTGTTTATTTTCTTGCCAAGCCAAAGTGACTTAAATGGCCCTCCTGAACATTTAACGTTTTGGTGGTTAGTCACTTTCTCCTCTACGACTACGATATGTATGAATATATGTAATATGTATATACTACCTATACATGTGGAGGTCCTCACCAAAACGTTACATTTCCATTATAAATGATTTTGAGTAAGTAGGAATTCCAGCTTATAAAATTGTTACATTAATGATTTCGTATTGGTAACACAGGATTGGTCATGTTTTGTCGCAACTTTAATTAAGATTTCGGTAGAGTACAGTAAACAGAACAGATTTGCGTTTAAAGGATTTTTTATGCAATATTGGAAATGAAACTTTTTGGCGAAGACCTCCATATATATATTTTACATTATAAATTTAACTAAATAAGTTAATAAAATAACCGTTCTATCACTTAAGAAAACACAACTTTGTAAGGTTTAAGTTTTGTACTGACATTTCTGGTTTTGTCGTTACTTGTATCATCAAATTGATCATCATAGCCATCTGATGGTGTCAGTAACGATGAAACCCGGTCATGGGTCAAATGAAATAAATATAAAAAATGATGATTTATTTATTTTAATCACATGAGTTAGTATATGTGATCATGCCATAATATATCACAAATATTAATTTACTATTAGGGAAACAAAATATAAGATTGAACAAAAAATTGGTATGTGTGCCTATTTTATGAATAAAGTTGCATTATGAAACACATATCCAACATACATTTTATGATTTACTGAACGGAATTGTTTTCCTCTGCCGACTTTCTTGACTCCGTACATATATAGACACCACTAAAACCCCAGAGATATTTATGGCAAAAGTTTGAACAGGGGTGCATCAAGTATGTCGGATAAAGCATGAAATTTTAAAAAGAGATATACGTATATTTGTATATTCTGAGAGAAAAGACGGATATAGTTGTTATAAAAGAAGTTTTAAAATGTTGAATGTATCATATAATATTTATTTCATTGTTAAACCAACAATATATTGATTTGAATTATTTACACAAAAAGTAATGCAACGTCCAATTAGAAACATCCTCGAGTTTCTAGAGCTGTCACAAAATAAAAGTACAATATACGTCATAGTGTTAAAAAGCACGATCTAATACGTACGTACTCACTTCTGTATGGTCGAAATTGCATGATAAAAAAATATTTTTGGGAAACTACTTTTAAAGGCTAAATATACTAATTATATAAAATATAATTGTAACTTAATTTTCTTCAAACCCAGGTAACATAACAGGTGACGTAAATTTTTGTTTTCAACACCATTTTGCATTGAAAAATAAGTGTTAATTCGTTTTGATTGAGATCTCAGCATTAAGCAGAAACAGATATTCGATTACTTATTACCAAAAACCTCGTCCAAAAATTAAAATGTCTGTATTGAAACTTTGATACTCTAGCTAGTTAAACGATTTACTTTACTAAATATTTATCAGGAATCAAGAAATGTTAAATAAATAAAAAAAAATTCTCACCGACGACTTTCCTTGAGCGAGGTAAAACATAAAAATAGTACAATAAATGCACATTTTTAAATGATTTCGTATTTTTTTTATCGCCGTTGTAAATTTTGTTAAGCATACAGGGATGCCTTCAAATGTAATGATAATATGAGAATAAGGGATTAAAATTTACATTTACTTTTTTAAAAAAACACTTTTCTTTACAAGGTATTAACGGAATTTCTGAATATGGTTATATTCAATGAATTCCACTTATACTATGGTAAACACCAATAAAATGTTTTTTTTTAAATAAACCCCAGTAAGAATAATTGATTGGTTATAATATATACTTGCCAATTACGAATACATTGCAATAAAAATTCCATGAATTCCGCTAAATTTTCAATTTGGTTTCATGTTCGGATGCTTACATATTACGAGTGGCATCTGATTACCTCTGTTATGGATATTACCCAGAATAAAGAAGAGCCAATATAGCATAATTCTGTAACATCTACCAATAAGTATTGTAAATTTCACAATGATAGGGTTTTGTTTCGGTACGTGTAAAATAATTTCATATGTTAATATTGTATGAATTATGTTACAATAATTTATGCAAAAGAAATGTGATGCAAGACCATATATTCTGAAAAAAACTAACTTTAACTCAAATTTGTGTTTTCATTTGTTTGTAGTTCTCAAAACTAGCCGTGTTTACATTAATGAACTCAAAAGCGGTTTTTTACAAGTTTTTATTTTTATATTTAAATCATCGTGCTATTCCACAAGTTACTGCAAAATTAATAAGTAATAAATTAATTCATTCATTCAAACCCTTTTCTACACCTGATGGTGTATAGGGCACTTCATCATGTAAACGCAGTGTTATCTTGATCGTTAACACATGAAGGAAAGGTTATCAGCCCTCCGCTTTAGATACCAGTCCTGGGTATTATTGAATAAATATTAGAGAGAAAACTCACTTTTATTTATTTGACCCCCCCTGGGAATCGAATCTGGGACCTCCGGTAAAGCAGACGACATACCATTAATATGTAGGTACTAAAATATATATTTTTTGAGTTACGACAGTTCAACGTGATCAAATTTACGCGCACCGTGACGTACCGATCAAGCACAAGCCAATCATCCATTTTATCATGTTAACCGGACTGCCGGACGGTAATATTCCGTGTAGTGCACAAACGCTCTTATTCAGCTTTCATGGCATGATTAATTTCTTTACTGAATCCCCATTTATATGAGTAATATGTCCTTAAAGCTATTATTTAATTTAATTTACGTTCAAGGTCCTTATAACGTGTGTTTGACCCGATTACCGTGACGTCGGAATAAAGCCAAAGGGAGGTTAATCATAGCCGCACCTCCCCAGACTATTAGACCAGACTCCACAGGTTTGTTTTACTTGCAGCTTTCCGAGAGCTTTAGACGGAGTCCGAAGTTTATGCTTACATTTCACGGCTTATATTATCTGCGGCGCCAACCGCACACCAGAGATAAGAATTAACTCAATTTGTTTTTCTGAGCTTCAACTGTGAATCTTTTTATTAAATTTTTATTAAATCAGGTGTGAAAAAAAACGTGTCTCGTGTTTATAAAACTAACTGGTTATTCACGTGTAAAATCGTAGAATTACAATCATATAACTAAGTAACATCATTGCTAACTTAGAATCAATGATGTATAAATTCATGCCTCTAGCGAGATAGCGAGTGTATTTGCCTAGAATTTTAACTCATGAATTACATGAAATTATAGTAACTTTAAGCATAAAGAGTAAATCCACTCACGAGTAGGTATAGGCTATAAAACATAAAAAAATTAAGCCTAAGTAGGGTCACGATAAGCGGTGTTGCATAAGCCGTAGCTGAGTCATTTGGACAGTAGATAATTAAAATAAATACTAACTTTCGCACCGCTTCTCCGCAAGGGTAGGCAGAGAGAATATAATGCTCACCAATCAGTTTTAGCACACAATCCTCGCCTCTTCCGTAATCATACATCTTCTCATACATACACGCCGATTATTCCTGATTTAAACTTATGACCTGACCACTTTCAAGTATTTGAAATACTTGATCATGACAAGTTTTCCTAGGTCTTCCTCTTCTTCTATTACCAACCACATTCGCCTGATAAATTCGTTTAACTATATTTTCTTCACTCATTAATGTATAATAAACAGTGTATTATAAAGCCAGCCAAACAGTGTAAATAAACAGTGTTTAGTAAATAAACAGTGTATAATAAATAAACAGTGTATAATAAACCTTAAACTTTGGGACGCTCAGGTTTCTATCTTCTTTCGTATAAAAAAAGATGTACAATAGAATATATTGTTTTGAATACTGAAAGCATTAACTTTGTGGATCATATTGATATATTATTTCGAGAAATAAAAATACTTTGTGTTCTGATCCACTCACATTATTACTAACCAACTAGTTTCGGCAACAACCTGTTGCCCTCTTCAGGGTTTCATTTATTACTAATTAGTAATAAATGAAACCCTGAAGAGGGCAACAGGTTGTTGCCGAAACTAGTTGGTTAATAAAAATGTGAGTGGATCAGAACACAAAGTATTTTTATTTCTCGAAACAATATATAATATATTGTATTTAGACCCATACAATACAATATGTTATAATTAACTCAGTGAGATTTTGTAATAATTATGAGATAAATCGATTTCTTATAGATATTATAAATCAAACCACTACAGAAAATAAGTGCCGACATTTACCGAATATTATATTTAACAGCGTAAACAGACATCAGTGTTATGGGTTCATAGCTAAAAAGTATACCTAGATATTTAATTACAAGTGAGTTTTAGAAAGATTGCTGAGATATTTTATCTGTTTTTAATTAGTGGAAATGGAGCTTACCTGCTCAGACGGAAAGTTATTACGACTCAAAATCCGGCGTCGAAAATTAATGACATCTCAAGACAACGGTTTGGGTCGCCTTATTAAATTATGCAAATTCTCTGCGTGGAACATATTATATTTCAGGATAAATTTTTGAGGTTTTTTGCCTTCAAGGAATGCCCCAAAATAATGAACGTAGAGATAAAATGTCGTTTAAATGAAATTTCATTACATGGATAACTGTTAATTTTTTTAATGAAAATCTTTCTTTTAAGTAAATATGTGTACGCATGTGTGTGTATTTAGGTATGTTTTTAGTATATTTTATTAAAAATCTTTGATTCATGTAATTTTACTTGAAATATATTGATATTTGTGTTTACTTGATGAATCATTTATGTTTTGTTCTTATCTCTAACTCTCTCACTGTATATTTTCTTATCCCTCCCTCCCCCCTCTCACGCTCTCTCTTTATCTCTCTCTCTCTCTCTCTCTCTCTCTCTCTCTCTCTCTCTCTCTCTCTCTCTCTCTCTCTCACACACACACACATACAGACGTACGATTTTAATGCTTCCTTCCTTATTTTTTAGCTATATATTTTTTATATAAGAATAAAACAAAAAAGTTAATATCTCTTTCAATTATTTTTAATTGACCAATGACCGGTTTACATCGTTAACAATACCATTAGACTGATTTTTTTTATTTTAATAATTGTTTGATAACCGAATAAAATAATAAATAAAAACATGATGTTAATCGGTATAAAATATTAATAATTTGTACGTAACGTAAATTTGAATCTGGTTTTGGTCCCGTGGTTAATGTCGCGGTGAAAGTTTTTGCGTTTAAGTTAACTAACACAACTTGATTTTAATGTTTTTCTACGGACTAGTTAGCCCTGAAAAAATGTATGGAATTGAAATATTTGTCTTTGTACAAAAAAAATTCTTTAATTTTCAAATATTTTTAAATATGTTTTACAACCCCTGAAACTGTTATTGAAAATCCTTAAAAACCCGAAAAATATTAAAAACACATTAACTTTGTTATTTATAAATATAAAATAGAGCTTGAGCATCCAATTCTTTTTATGTCATCTTTATGACAACCTCTTTACTGTTAGGCTAAAGCACGGTAAGAAGAGCTTTTACTGTCCGAAACGTATATCGTACTGGCCTTTACATAAGTTACGTAATTGAAATATCCTTCCAACCGAATTTTCTATTGAATACGTAATAAAAGTCACAAAAACGAGGACGGGAAATGAGCACGAAAGGAGACAAATTAAAAAGGTCCTTTGAAATGTAACAATTCTATATTTTGTGCGACTGGATCCTTTATGCCACTTAACTTGACGTAACCGGACGAATTACGCCTCAGAGATCTTCTTTTCACCTCAATTTCAGTCATCTATGTCTAAATTCACCTCATAAATTGGCCATTTTTACCCTGTTTTATAGTGAATCTTCATTAACAAGGCATAGTAAAAAATGTAATATCACTAACATAAGCCTCAACCAAATAATTGTACCCGCGTTTAGCCTTTATGAATGATGAAAACACGAAAGAAATAGATCTGGAAGAGGAACGAAATGAACAACTATTTTTAATTGATGTGTTTTTTTTTCAATAGAAAGTTTACAGTATTTTGAGAATGTTCAAATCATTGTTCACAAATTTGGGTTTTACCCTCTTAGGAGGTATATTTTTAAATATTGATATTTCAACATAGATGACGAAAAATATGGAAGTCTGAAAGCGAAACAATAAAAAGTTCAGTGGAATCATTAATTTTATGTTGCTTGATATGTAATACGTTTTGTTATTCTACAAAGGAAATACCAATTCATTGAAAAAAATTATATTTAAGTTTAAACATTTCTCTTTAGTTTAGTTTGATATGGGTTTTTTTAATGTTTGCATTATTATGTACATCTTCAGTTGGATCACAATAAGGAGTGGGGGTACAGGGCTAAAGACATATAAAAATTGTTACACTTGTATAAAGTCATGACTTTATACACGTGTAACAATTCAAAATTCTACCCATCATTGAAAAGCATATACTCAAATTTCGAAAGTTGTCTTTAACCTTCAATTGACATCTTCTTTCACTCGCGAGCTCTCGGCACCATCTAAAGTTGAGTTGTGTAGGATTTTTATTTAGCAGACTTTCATGAAGTTTTACCCAAATAGGGTAAATTCTTCCCAGATTTACCCAGATTTCTACATTCTTCTTTTCTTTATCTATGCTGAGTTGAGTAGGTTTTTCATTGACCAGGGTCTTTCACGAAAAATATTTAAAAAAATTACAGATTTACCGAGTTTCCATATTCTTCTTTTATTTAATACATATAATTAATAACATGTAAAAAATGTATCTATGTACCTAAAATAAAAAATAAAAATTATCTTTGCTGAGTTGAGTAGGTTTTTCACCGAGCAGGGTCCTTCATGAAATATGTATGTAAAATTTTACCCGAACAGGGTATATTCTTCCTTGATTTACCCAGATTTCCATATTCTACTTTTCTTCATCTATGTTGAAATATCAACATCAAAAATATTACTTGCCATTTGTAGATATCCCTTATGTAACATACATATATGTGTCTATAATGTTACCGACGACACAGGGTTTGATCCTATAAAAGTGTTGTGTACTTTGATTTCAAGGACCGTGATTCGATCCCTGCTCTAACAGTAACCACTTAGACTACCAACCTGAAAATAGTATCCATTTCAAACTTTAACATTTCTGTTTCCTTCTAATAAGAACACAGGTAATTAAGATTTACACAATATTTAAATAACAAACAATTATGATTCCAAACTATAAAAAGGGTTATAATTAAAGGTTAAAATATATAAAGATAAAACACAGTATACAACAATTCTTGAGTTTATTGATATAAACACGACTAGTTTCGAGAAATACAGATTATACCATCCAAAGAACAAAAGTTAGTATTTTCACTATTAATGAAAACATATACAGTTCTCGAAATTTGTCGTTTTTAAATTATGTATTAACTCAAAAATGGTCTAAAAGTATTGTTAATTTTTTTTATATAAACCTTAATTCTTAATTTTAAGTACTTTCAAAATATTTTTAAATTTCTTTCTTACCATTATCCGCATATAATAGTGCATAGGGCACTGTTATCTTGATTGTTACTCACTGAAGGCATGGTGATCAATCCTGCGGTTTGGGTACCAGTGCAGGGTAGTATGAAATTAAATATTAAAGTGCACAGTCGCTTATATATACGTATTTTTAAAATTTTGACTTTACTGAAAACAACAATTCCTTTAAATTTATTGCGACTCATTTAACACCGCATGGTGCTTAAAATTTATAAAAAATATGGATTGAGACACGTGTCAGAAATAGTGGTAAAATAAAAATGGATTGATATTATCAATTAATAAAAAATATTTATTTTTACACCCTCCTGGTTATCCATCCAGGGGTCTCCAGCACGGTAACTTAACACGCTAACCACTACTCTACGGAGGTGGATAAAAGCTATACGTACTAAAATTTTCTCATATTTTATCAGAGCCTTAGCTTAGAGACTTTTGGCCCGAGGGTATTAGTTAAACCATGGATGTTTTATAACAGTTTCGCCCAAGGGTGGTGGGAAATCTGGCGTTCATTTACAAGGGGTCGTAATTATTTTAACAAGCAGTCAAAGTTCATAATCATTTATAACTTATTAATCTAACATTCGACTCTTGGAAAATTTTCAACGGGAGATTTTTATAATCGCATTATTCAAATTATCTAACCAGATTTTATACTTTTATTATGATAAAATTGTTATTTTTATTATCTCTCTTTTTTAATATGTTCAGCCCATTAATTGCACGCTTTGCGATTAAAAAAAAAACTCAACAATATGAAATCTCTGTATATTTTATAAATAAAAAAGTATTTCATGTTTTAAATTTTAACATCAAACACTTGTTTTTATGGTCTACTCAGTTGTTTATTTATTAAATGAAAATTAAATTGAAATAAAATATGAAATTTTTTGACAATTATTTCGCCTTGTTAGGGCATTATCAAACTACTGTGAAGATTGAATGGACTTAGGCTCCTTATATAACTATAAAATTCTATAAAGTATAAAGGATGAAAATTATTTATTTTTAAATAACGTGTTAAAATTATGGATTAAAAAATAATAAAAAAAAATTCATATAATTTTCCACATATTAATGAAATAACATGGTTTAACATTAAAAATTAAATTCTTCCTCCTTGACCCTTATCAGAACCCAATGGTGCATAGGGCACTACACAAATTGATGAAGACAAGTTAATCAATCCTGCGCTTCAAGTTCAGGGTAATATTGATGAAAATTAGAGTTAAAAAAAGACTTAAATTTATGTTGACCCAGCATGGTAGCCAAATGCTCTAACTAATGCCCCCACGCCTCTTCACCGCAGGGGTAGGCAGAGAGTATAGAACACCACACTAATCTATCTTTGCAAATAATCTTAGACTCATACATACCCGCCGTAGGGAGAATCATCCAATGTCTAATAATAAATTAATACTCAACTTAGTAGACTCAAAAAATCTGTTTTTGATTTCAAAATTAATAATAATAATAATAAAACCCTTATCCGCACCCCAATGGTGCATAGGGCACTGCGTCATATAAACGCAGTGTTATCTTGATCGTTTACATATGAAGGAAAGGTGATCAGCCCTCCGCTTCAGGTACCAGTCCAGGGTAGTATTGAATAAATATTACAGTGAAAAAATCACTTATATTTATTTTACCCCCCTTGGGAATCGAACCCGGGACCTCTAGAATGGTGACCATTACACTACGGAGGCGGTCAAAATTAAAACATAAATTAAAATGGAGTTCTACAAATCAAACGCTAAATCAATAAATAAATAATTAATAAAACTCAGATATTCATTAGATATGGGTAGGATACAGTGCTTTCTAGCATTAGGTTTTCGCAATGACATTTTTTTTGGATTTGTGAATACGGGCATAATTTGCTTTTGTTTTCTTGAAAAAAAATCTAGTCCTTAACTTCTCAACAGAATTGGGACGATCTCAATAAATAATCGGGGAATCTGTGAAATTAACTCGTCGCAAAAGTTTTCTCAAGGTTTTAATTCAACTATCATAAATAATTCCTTCTAGCGAGATCAATAATTTTTCGTATTCATTTAATTATCACTTCTAATGGAATTTTGAACTTTTAGGGCCATCGGGATAATATCTTCTTCTTCTTCATTTTTATAGATCCGAGAATCTGTTTGTTCCGTTATCCGTCTCTTGTGACGTGGACTGCCAGTTGTCACGCCATCGCTTTGGAGTCTTCTAGGTGGTTTTCTTCCATCTGGGATCTCTTGAAAAACAGTATATTTTATTGCATTCTATTGATATGGCTATTCTAGAATCATCTTAGCTGTCTTCCCCATCTGACTACATCGTCCGTACTTCCCCTTTTTTCAAATTTATATGTTCCTTATACGGTGCTTTAACCTATTTCCATTAAAATATCTAAAATAATTAAAACTTGAATTTATATATGTGTATTTTTTTCTTATTTCTGTCTTAGTCTGAGCATTCCAGGGTATCGTACTATAGAAAACGATATATGCTTCGTTTCAGTTGACTGTAATATTTATTGATATATTATTTATAAGGTGACAAATCTAGCGTCTGATAATTGTTTGATTTCAACATTTTGAGTGTGTCCAATATATGTCTCTAGTGAAGTTCGAGTGATTCAAGAACAAGGTTTCTAAATTGGTTCATATATATAGAGCTTCCGAGAATTTGTGTAGTGTGAATCTCAATAATGGGTAGAATTGGTGAATGTTACATGTGTATAAAGTGATCACTTAAACCAGCCTATGACGGTCGTCAGCCCCGTAAATGCCAAGACTTCCATATTCTTCTTCATCTTTGATGAGATGTCAAAAAATAGAATGAATAATTGTTGATAATTATTACCTGAATATTTAGTTTTCCAGATCTTTGATAATTTAATTACCATTCAAATTCACTTGTACGGAGATCATTAATAAATAATTGACCTCAATTTATCACAAACACTCACATTAAAAGCTTTTTTTGGTGAAGTGATTTTTCGTTTCTTTTCACCCCCCATAAAAGCCATTGTGATATTTAATTAAGTCCCGTAATTAAAATGTCAAAAAGGCGGGAAATGAAAGAGAACACTTCGTATTATTTTTCTTCGAATTGCTGGAATGAGGTTCTAAAATTATAAGGCAAACCTCTTGCGAGAAAAGGACATTACCTACCGACAAATAGAGGTACTCAGAACTGACTTGTAGTTACAAGGACAAATTATTATTTTGATTAAATAGGAAAACCGTCGAGTGGAGATGACAGAAAATTTTCCTTAAGTTAAATATGTCAAATATACATACATTTTTTTATAATTAGTATTTAAACGATTAAAACAAAAGTTAGTCCACTATTAACGATTAAAACAAAAGTAAATACCACTATTTCTTAAAATCTACTGTGACACGTGTTTCGATGCATTGCGCATTTTCAGACACCGTATGAACACAGTGTTGAAAATGATAACATTAAAAGTAAAACATAAATTAAAAATGGATAGATTTTACCACAAAGTAACTGCCGAATCAGTTAATGAAATGATTAAAATAAATTCGTGAACATGTTTTGTAACAAAAAATTCTAGACTTAACATATAATGAAAAACTTCGTAACTTTTTGAGATACTTTTGACGCTTTAAATGTTGCAAGACTTCTTTACGACGCATGTATCGTATTGCGCCAACCCGAGCACTGCTCGCGTGTTTCAAATTGCTTGCATTAAATTATATAAAAACCGAGCTGAGCTCGTCAGTTACCGCTTGACCAGATTTAATATTTTTATTTTATGTTTTTTTTTTTTATATTAAAAAAAAAATTGACACTACCGGTGTTTTTTTAATTTATACTATTTGTATTTAAAAAAATATTGCTTTTGTTTTGTTTTTTTGAACCTGATCAATTTTAAATTTTGTAAATTCTTAATAAATAATAAAATAACCCGATATTTTTTGTCCTATTTTTGTGAAGAAAAACCCTTACATTAAGTGACAAATAACAAAAATGAGAAAATTTTTATGATTATTGACGTAATTGGTTGTATTTAAAAAATAAAATATTGAAATTTATTATATCGCTCATTCCTTTTAACAACGTCATATATCAAAAACGTCAATTTTTAGTTGTGCTTGTTTTCAGAATGCCCGGAAAATGTACTTTATCCCAGCTTTATTATTTATTTTTAACTTAGTATTTACCCGCTTCAGGGCAGAAAGTGTTGTTTTGCATTTTAAAAAAAAGGTATTGCTGGTTTTTTTCTTAATTCTTAATATTTTTCAAATGGAGAAAAACCATTCAGGTTTTACCTGAAAAGATCTGATGCACAGTAAAAAGTTCAATTAGGGGTTTGATATTTATTTTTAATTCATTTTATTATATTTTTAAACTTTAAAAATAGTAGTTAAAAAATATCCTTTAGTGTTTGTACCCTGGTTATAAATACAGGGTTGTTTTACAGGTAAGATATTTTTACATATTATCTACAGTGTTTTCAAAGACATATTGTAAGGAAAAAAAGTAAAACTAGTTTATGAGCCCAAGAATGTTTGGACTTTTATCTTCATTCAAATATAAAAAAATTGATAGATATTTTGTATTAGTTTAGACACCTATGTATAATGTACATGGCATTAATATATCACACGTCAAGTGAATAATTAAAAATCCATTTACCACGTATGTTATGTAATACGTATAACGGATTGCGTTTTCTTAAAGTGATACACCTGAAAAATCCAAGTTGTAAAGTACGTCGCGAATCCGGAACATTCTTATCAAGACGACTCCATTAATCTGCTTGGAAGGTTTTGGTGAATGGAACTACCGCGTATGAAAGCCTTTCGATAGAATTGATCTTGGCGTGGTTGAAAAATGGACGCCCATTTGTCAGAGGCAACCGCACGTCCCCAGCAAGCAAATACCTATTACATCCACGTGCCAGACCACCAGAATAGAGACATTGTTATTTTATAAAAGACTTAAGATGCTGCAGATATCTCAATACAAGCAAAGTATGAATACTAAATGCTGGCATTTACAAGGCTCTTTTGCATTTCCAGTGATTCTTTGCATTTGGGAAACTTGTAGCGCCTTTGATCAAATTATGCATTGATGTGGTATTAACTTTGTGGAATCACATAAAAATGAAAATAAATCAATAAGACAACTTTTTTAGTTTATTAATGACTTGTTTCGAGTAAGACTAGTTTGTATTTTTATCAAACAAAGTATGGATACTAAGTTCTGGTATTTACAGGGCTGTTTGGCATTAGCAGTAATTATTTGTAACTTGTTGCGCATTTGATTGAGTTATTTATTAATTTAGCATTAACTTTGTGGAATAATGTGATGATTTAAATTTTAGTAAAAAAACATCTCTATTAGATCACTTTTTTTAGTTTATATATTGCTCACTCCTTTCAAGAACGTCCTTTCTTGAATTTATTGATGTAAGCACGACATGTTTCGAAAAGATCTGTTTGTATTTTCATATATTGATGATAACATCTGTAGTTCTCTTAAGTAGTCGTATTTACATTATCAAACTCAAAAAGTGGTCTTAAGCAAGTGTTTAATATGTATAATGCAATCATTACAAAGATTTTAGAACTACCTTCAGTAATTGAATTCTTATTTGTTAATTAATTTTGAAAAATCATTTATATTAAGAAACAAGCTGTATCTA
>NW_028280808.1:600000-610000 GCF_059751285.1 Brachycentrus maculatus
TTATATGAAATATCATCTTGACTTATTTATACGTCGTTACGTCGTTAATAGGGTCAAGTACTCGTTGTAAGATATTCTGTAACGCAAGTTTTCTAATTACAAAGTTTAGATTGATTTCTTGGGCACTCCATAATCTGCACTGCCCTTAAAGTAAACATTTCAGTAAGGGCTCCATTCCAATTGTGGTGTTTTCATGAACTGGTACATGATGAGTCTAGAGACTAGACTACGTTTTTTGTAAGTTTGAAACCCTTATCCGCACCCCAATGGTGCGTAGGGTACTGCACTATATAAACACAGTGTTATCTTGATCGTTAACACGAAGAAAAGGTGATCAGCCCTCCGCTTCAGGTACCAGTCCAGAGTAATATTGAATATATATGAGAGTGAAAAAATCACTTGTTTTTATTTGACCCCCCTGGGCATCGAACCCGGGACCTACAGAACGGTAGCCGAGCGTGCTGACCATTACACTACGCAGGCGTTTTTGATAGATTTTTTGATTTTCATTATTGTTGATCAATTATTTTTTTTTAAATATCGTTTATCGCGCAATGTCATATTGTACAATTCCATGACTCATGACAGTTTTTTGTATGAATTATTATTAATCAACCATTAAAAAGTGTTGTTAAATGTGCCCTCGGCACAAAAACTCCCAATGAGGACAGATCATTGTAAATATTAATTTGAAGTTGTATGATGAAAAATAAAATCAACAACTTTTTCCCTTTTAGGATGAGTTAAACGCTTATTAATAAATAATTTTTCTTAGAAGCAATAACGATTGAAGTGGAGTTTTATTTTTGAAGCTACATATTCGTTAGATGAAAATGTTTTTCTGGGTAAATCTAGCGTGGAAAAATAATTTTACGAACTGGAAAACACGTAAATATTAAGACCATTAACGTTTCACGTTTATTAAAAAGTACAAAAAAGAAAGAAATTTATTTCAAGGGTTTCTAAAGGTCGTTTTTTGCTAGAATACTAGTAACTAGTATTTTCTGAAACTTTCGTTTCTGTTTCAAAGTGAAAATGCATCACAAAGGGAGTCTTGCATTATCAAGAGCTTTTACACAAAGATCTTTTATGTGTTAAAAGGGCGACTTTGAGGTTATGTGAAAAAGCCTGCAGGAAATGTGAAGATTAAAGAGCCAACACATTTTTTCTGTCCTTTATGCTTTTATTTCGGTAAAGCTTAAAATATGGTTTATTTTTACGATACACACACACACACACACATGTATAAGTGTAATGTGTAATGAAATAAATGTATACGTATATCGTGTATACAAAACAAGCTTGTTATCATTTAAATATCATTGTTATCAATTAAAATAAATTTATCAATCTAAATTAACATGTTTCGTTCCATTATTAATTTAAGTTTATCTTGAAAAAATCTACTATTTCTTCAAATCTATTCTGACACGTGTTTTGATGCATTTCCAATCATTTAAAAAAAAGAGTAGTATTTGGTATTTACTTTAAGAAATGCGGTAATTACCAAGTAAAACTTTGATTAACAATTGATAGATATTACCACAAGTGACTGCTGAATCAATGAATGAAAATGTTTCGTTCAACTAACAGTATTTTACATAATTTAAATTAAATCATTAAACTTTTCGACCTAAATTGACGTGTTTCGTTACCACTTTTCGTATTTTATTTACGGTGTTCTCATATAACATACTACGTGATTTCAAAAGTACCTGTATGTAAAAAAATCTTGTAAATATGAAAATTGAAAAATGTAACTTATTTTTCTAAAATAGCATGTTTCTTTTCCACGCACCCTTTAAAAAATATATTCTAATGTAAATCCACACATAACGCAAACATAAATACTCACACAAAATATAACGTTATTTGGACAGTTTATATATGTAAAATACGCTTTGAAATATTAAAATTGAAAAATAAAACTTATTTTTCATAAATTTACATGTTTCGTTACTTCCTACATATATTATAACTTCTAATGTAAATATTCACATAACCTTAACACATATGTATGCTCTCATAACGTAAAAAGTTATTTTAACAATACATGTAAAACGTAATAACTTTCAAATAGAAATATAGCATACGTTAAACTTTTTTTGCATGAATAAACTTTTTTTGCATTCATTTTCACCTCCGCATTTTATTTTTGAGGTCCTCATTTAGATACTGGTCACATCAAAGAATTGGAAATAATTTAATCTAATATTTGTCATAATTTATATTATTTTTAACCTTTAATAGGTTTTTTTTTAAATTAACTCTAGTCCGCACCCAATGGCGTTTAGGACACAGCATCGTAGCGACGTAGATCTTGATCGTTAATTACATGAAAGCAATATGATCAGCCCTGCGCTTCTTGTCCAGGGTGATATTACCCATATTTATTTTGACCCCCTGGGAATCGATACCGGGACCTCCAGCACGGTAGCCAAATGCGCTGTCCATTACACTACGGAGGTACTTTAAAAAAAAAATACCACGATTAAATACAAACGTTATATTTAAACATATTATATTTTACTACTCAGAGTCTAACACATTGTATTTACAAGTATTTAGAGGGCAGAGAAAAGTTCTTTGTAGTATTTTTTTAACATTCAGAAAAATGAGAGTAATTGCGAACTCAGTCCGTGCTTTGCTACTTAAGGTTAACCATTTATTTAATGGTCTTCCATTAGCACGGCTCTTGTCATCACTGGCATCGTCTAAATGACACGCGGTGATTTTTTTCCTAAACATATGTGTGATATATGACGTACCCACATACATGCACATTAATTTTTTTTATGAGTAGTTGACGAATCGCAGTTATCTATTATTCTCAGTATCTATCTGCATATTTGAATTTATGTCGGAAATAAATCATTCTTATGTTAATAACACACTTTTTTGTATTCGTAACTTACTTGACAAAAAAAGCATCTTATCCTTTACAGGTATTTAATATTTGGTAAATGTCACTGTTTATTAATACCTATCTGACACGTGTTTCGATGCCTCAACAATATACAAAGTTTGATGTTAATGTTGTATTTTATACAGTGTTGGATTTTAAAATATTTTTTTTGGAACTTGTGAAAGATAATTTTTTTCACATGCCTTAATATGGTTTTAAATACATATATGTATGTATTTTTCATTTAATTGTAAAAAATGTTTGTTTACTGATTAGAATTATAATTTCTAAAAAAAAATAATTCTGATTATCGAAGGATATCTTGGCCGTGAGCGCGTTGTTAAAAACAATCTCTAGAAAAGTGTTTGATTTTTTTCGGTTTTTTGCGTTGAATGTATTAAAAACTACAACATTTTGAGTGTATCCAAATACTTGTTCACAAAATCTGGATTATCTCCAATTACAGGAGTTATTTCATATTATTTTTTGACATCTCATCAAAGATGAAGAAGAGTATGGAAGTCTGGGCATTTACGGGGCTGACGACCGTCATCGGCTGGTTTAAGTGATCACTTTACACACGTGTAACATTCACCGATTCTACCCATTATTGACAACCACACTACTCAAATTCTTATTCCAATAGATGTCTCTAGTGAAGTTCTAGTGATTCAAGAACAAGGTTTCTAAATTGGTTCATATACATAGAACTTCCAAGAATTTGAGTAGTGTGGTTGTCAATAATGGGTAGAATTGGTGAATGTTACACGTGTGTAAAGTGATCACTTAAACCAGTCGATGACGGTCGTAAGCCCCGTAAATGCCCAGACTACCATACTCTTCTTCATCTTTCATGAGATGTCAAAAAATAATATTAAAAACTAATTACCGAAATGTATGATTTTTGTAAGTCTGCTTAAAATTAATTTCAATACGAGTGTTAAAAAAAAATCGGGTGATTCAAGGATACTTCAAGAATACCTTCAATTTATTTCCAAATTGTACGTATGTTACAGATCGAACTGTTTAACGATATTTTGTTAGGGAAACATCGATATGAAACTCATAATACGAGTATACGTATCCGTAGAGCAGTAATTAGCGTGTTATCGTACAAGAGGTTTCCGATACGGTTTCCAACTGAATAAACATGATAAATGAGAACATTTTCAGGTTATTTGTTTGTTCATATTACAAAGTATTTATCTAAGGATATGATCTACATAAAAGAGGATTAATAAAATCCAATTTACTTAAAAGATCCGGGTAAGCATAAAAATTAAATCAATGGATGCGAGCAAGGGTATAAAATAATCATATTGTAGGTAGAAAGGTAATTATGAAAATAAATAATCAAATATATATATATATATATATATATATATATATATATATATATATATATATATATATATATATATATATATATATATATATATATATATATATATATATATATATATATATATATATATATATATATATATATATATATATATATATATATATATATATATATATATATATATATATATATATATATATATATATATATATATATATATATATATATATACATTTATAAAAATTTAACTCTTGTATAAGACCACTTTTCAGTTTATTAAAAAAAATACCACTAGTTTCGAGAACTATATGTATTTATTGATTTGGCGTCTAATTTGTATAATACCATAATTCATATTTTAAAATGATTAAAGAAAACACTTCGTTTTTTACCACTTGAGTTTTATTATAGACTACATGTTTCAGAAGTTAAACTTCCGTCATTCAGGTCTGTATAATAACATGTTATTATACAGACCTGAATGATGGAAGTTTAACATCTGTAACATGTAGTCTATAATAAAACTCAAGTGGTAAAAAACGAAGTGTTTTCTTTAATCATTGTAACATGTCTTACCACAAAGTTAATGCCGAAACAATAAATAAAATATCATATTTTAAATATTGAAATCTTACTTACTAAGTTATATATTTTATTTAAAAAAATAAATAAATTGAAAAAAAAAAATCATTATAATTGTTTCGCCTTGTTAGAGCAGTATTTTGATAATGCTGTAACTGACCGAAACAACAATCAAGAATTTTATTTTTTATTTTTAAAATTAAAATGTACAACTGAGTAGACCCTAAAAATCAGTTTTTGATTTTAATATTTAAAATATAAACTATAGATGTCCTTAAAACTAGCCATGTTTACATAAAGTAAAATTTATCTTATACATGTGTTTCAGATTATTTTTTGACATTTCATCAAAGACAAAGAAGAATATGGAACCGTCTATACCGTCATAGGCTGGTTTAAGTGACTTACCCTTCAGACATCCATATTCTTCTTCATCTTTGATGGGATGTCAAAATATAAAAATAACTCCTGTAATTACAGATAATCCAGATTTTGTGAACAAGTTTTTGTATTTTTTATTGATTCAGCATTAACTTTGTGGATTGACATGATTATTTTATTAAAATTAAACACTTGAATAATCCACTCTATCGAGTTTTATTTTTATTTACGACTAGTTTCGAAAACGAGAATTGTTTTTATCTTCTGGTACAAATTAAAACTTAATTATTAATAGTATTTGGACTAACTCAAAATGTTGTAAAGTGTTATATTTGTTCGTTTAAATCATCTTTTTCTGCAGAGTAAACAGTACCCTATGTTTCTTTTATTATTTTTTTTATCGTGTTGATCTTTAAAAAGGGTGTACTTACTGATAAAATGTAAATTGTTTTTTTTATAACATTAAATTTTAAATTATCTCGGCTGCGTAAAATAAACTGTATTTTAGAAAAAAAAACTTCCTTCTCAGCACTTAACTCGAAGAGTGTAAGCTTTCTAGTAAAACTATTCAATGGTTAAGTACTTCACAACCCTTAGAGCAATAAAAATAAATAATAGCCCCGTTCTGTAGAGAGCGGGAAGATTTCAGTGTATTCAGCGCGGAAAATACGTGACAATTGAGGCGAAAAATGTATACATAAACTGAAAATGAATATTCTAAATGACTTATGGCATTCGTGTATTTATGAAATACAACTCACCTGATTTTTATCACGACTTTAACGACTATAGTCAAAAGAAGTAAAGGGAATACTCAGAAAAGTAATAGAAAAGATGAATTATTACTTTTTTGGTAGAGTTTGCATTTTTTTACTTATCAGAAAAGCAATAGCCAAGAAGAATTATTTATTTAGCAGAAGAGATTGCATTTTTTTCACTTTTCAGGAAAGCTTTAGCAAAGAAGATTTTTTTCTAAGTAGAGGTTACGCTTTTTTACTTATCGTAAAAGGTTTGTAGTCATTTTGTATTTTTAATTTTAGGTTCTTCTTTGTCCACTATGAAATTATAATGACTGAACAAGGATATTGTACTTCAGCTATGAAATAATTGTGGAATTTTTTGACTCATTTAATTTATTGTTGATTTCTTCTTCCAACCCTCCACCACAAGCAATGGTGCACAGAGAACTGCATCAAATTGATTAAATTTTACATCAATTGCTAATTTAGGAAAGGTAATAAGTTTTACTTTACGGATACCAGGCTGAGGTCCCAGGTTCGATTCCCACGGAGGGGTCAAAATAAATAATGAGTGATTTTTCACGTTAATTTTTTTAAAATCATCCTGTACTAGTACCTGAAGAATATGACTGATCATCTAACTTTCAAATGATAAACGAATAATCTAACACTGCTTTAATGTGATGTAGTACCCTATGCACCATTAGGTGCGGATAAGTAATAGTAAAATAATATAATAATGTACGTTTCATAAAAAATCTGCTTTATTCTAAAATTTATTATACCTTATGAGGACGGATGTTCTGTTTCCATTTTTTTCATTAGCAAACGTACAAATATCTCGAAATATAACAAACAAAGATTTATATGGCTTTTGAAGGGTTTCGATCCGATGGTATTCAATTTACACTCAATTTATATTTTCTCTGTTGATAAAATTTTAAACAACTAACTCGTTTCGGAGAAATAATTAATATTGAATAAATATTATGTAACAAGATGTGATGTGAAACTGATTATTTTTTATTATTTTTCTGTATATATTAGGTACCCCGTGAACAAATTTATTAAAGTTTAGTGAATTCACCGATTTCCAAAATCAATTAATACTATGTCAAATAATGAAATACGTGAATGGCATAATACAACGAAATACGATTTTTACACCGACATCGAAATGAAAAGTAAACAGAACATCATCTTTTCATTAAAAAATACTGATTGAATTGGTGTTAATTTAATATAATTAAACAATACAAGTAATTATTTAAACTCAATAAAGATATATCCATTATAGAACAGTACATATTCGTGCGAATAATCATTTTGAAGCTTGAATCTCATTAAAAGCAAACTGAGAAATCGTCAAATTGATGAAAACTTGGAAACGTGCTAAAAATAACGACAAACAATCCTGACTTTATCAAAATTTCAAAGAAGATGCAAGGACATAATTCGCAATAAGTAGTGTTCTTATGGAAATCTTACTTTTAAAAGATTTTTTATCAATAAATAAAATCCTTTTTAAGTGAGAAATCCAGTTTTATTACATTTTGAGTGTGTCTAAATACTTCTTCACAAATCTGGATTATCTCCAATTAAGAGTTTTTTTCATATTATTTTTTGACATCTCGAGAAAGAGGAAGAATAATATGTTTCGAATTAGAACAAAACATATAGAACTTCCAAGAATTTGAGGAGTGTGGTTGTCAATCATGGGTGAATGTTAATGAATCATTAGTGAATGTTACACGTGTGTAAAGTGCTCACTTAAACCAGCATATGACGGTCGTCAGCCCAGTAAATGCCCAGACTTACATATTCTTCTTCATCTGTGTTGAGATGTCAAAAAATAATATGCGTAATTTAATAAAGGTCTTTTTCTTCTTCTTCTTCTTCTTATTGTAGGCCTTACGGCCTGTTTTTAAGAGGGATTAGCCTCCTGCGACGTCGATTCCCAGCTATCGGCCCATCTCTTTGGTGGTCTGCCCGGGAGTCGTCTACCATGGGGTTGGCCGTACAATGCGATGTGGGGGAGTCTGGATGGTTCCATTCTCCTCACATGCGCATACCATTGTCTTCTTCGTTGCCTTCCCCACCTAACGACATCTTCGATCTCGCATATTTCCCTGATCTTGGCATTTCTCAGTCTATCTCGAAGACTCTTGCCTGTTATGCTTCTCAGAGTCTTCATTTCTGACACTCTAAGCGTGTTTTTTGTGGCAGCGGTGTCTGCTCTACTTTCGATTCCATACGTCATGATGGGTCAATTATAATTTAGACCTTTATTATTAACTTAATAAAGGTCTAAATTATAATTTATGTGTACTAGAATCGCTAACAGATATGTACAAACAAACAGGCTCTCAATATATTTTTTATTCGTTGTAATGTGCTTATTGGGATCTTTGTCTAATAAGTTTGATGCAATCAATACACTTTCACACATTGAAGCGATTGAATTCATTGAGTGGAATCTAGCCAATAATATTATGATAGAGACGTTGAAAACAGAATCATGTCTCACGACGCGACGGTTGTCATTTTGCGAAGTGACTCTCGGGAGGTTCCATCTGATTCGCTGACGTATTTTTCTTTCAGTCTTAGCTTTTTTGTTCAGAATCCTGGATTTCTCGAGAAACGTCCTCACGGGATCTTGATCTGCAGATGTCATCTAACGTGTCGCGTTTAAATGTATTTTTAGTATCTGTTTTATAGATTAGAGGTAAGACAAGACTGTGGAATTTAGAACATAGTCGGAAGATATAAACATTACAATGCAATGATGGTTTTCGAACTTCAAAATTACAATTTGTCGATGTGAAATATTTGTTCATTTATTTTCTAAGATACGATGCTAATATTTACAATATGTTTTATGTATTTACATAATTTGATTATGTATTATTTACTGATTTTGTGGAATTCCAAGATGAATTAATTAATTAAGTGTAACTCGTGTAAAATACAGAATAAAATAATTACGATATTAGAGAGAAATGTAAGGTGAATTAATGATACAAATAAAGTTTGTTAATGCTGGTCAATGATAGAAAATGAGGACCAGACCAGTCGAAACCTTAAATCAGTTTGTGTAAAGACATAAAAAAAAGTTAAAAAAAAAGCATGTCAGGATAGATAAGTGTGGCATTCTATCCTTTCAGCCTACTACTTCAGAAAAATGGCGTGATGCTACAGTAATAAATAAATAAAAAACTAGTAATATACCAACTTTCTTATTGTCGAGATTTAAGGATATATTTATTTATTATACAAAGGTAACCCGGGGGCTAATGCTGTAGGTTGTTTGAAAGATACTCGATATCGTTGTAAAAACTTAAAGATAATGTTAATTAACTTAAAAGTACTCGTAAAATGAAACAAAGCAAAAGTTGTTTAGTTCAAAAAACACAAAACAAGATAAAAAGAAAATAGTTTGTAAATTTTGTACCCGCCTCCGTGGTGTAATGGTTAGAGTGTTTAGCTACCGTGCTATAGGTCCCGAGTTGGATTCCCAGAAAAGGGAGTGAATGTGATTTTACACTTTGATGATTTTTAAATATTACCCTGTACTCAGGGGCGTGCCTTCCATATAAGCAGAAAAGCACTGCCCATCCTAACCTACTCGCGCGACTTATAAAAACGCGACCACTACTTATCCTACCTTACTAAGTAGTAAAAGCTTAGCTTACTACCAACCATAATTAATTACTAGTGTACGTCATTGCCTTGACTGGTTCCTGAAGCGCAGGAGTGATCCCCTTCCTTCATGTATGTAACGATCAGGATAACACTGCGTCTATACGATGTAGTGCCCTGTGCACCATTGGATGCAGATAAGTGTCAGAAGAACAATGATTGTGAATATTGAATACCCAAACACATACATCTGCAATATTTGCTACGAAACATCAATTTAAAATTGACAATCGTGTTGAGTAAAACAAGTGCTTTTTAAAAAAATACAAAATAAAAACAAAACAAAAATACACTAAAAAACATATAAATAAATTAAGTTCTGCTACATATGTGCTCTGGTTAGGTTCT
>NW_028280809.1:0-45000 GCF_059751285.1 Brachycentrus maculatus
TATAGAAAACGTATGGAGCATGTTAAAAAATAAGGTATACTCATTTCTAAATCCGACAGTAGACTGTCTAAAAAAAATATTCAAAAAATTTGGTCAGAAGACGAAGAAATAAAAAACATGATAAAACAGTGCATTTTAAGTATGCCAAAAAGAATTGAGGCAGTTTTTTCTGTCAAAGGTGGAAATACTAAATACTAACTATATTTATATGAAAATATATGCATAATTTAAGCGTAATAAAGTGTTCATGTGTAAATAAAATTCAATGTTGTTTTATTCAAGGTTTTCTCTGAGTTATTCCTGTTTGAATTGAGAAATTGCGCGAAATTCTGCGTGGCCCTAATTCATTGAGTAGATACTGTATATATATATATATATATATATATATATATATATATATATATATATATATATATATATATATATATATATATATATATATATATATATATATATATATATATATATATATATATATATATATATATATATATATATATATATATATATATATATATATATATATATATATATATATATATATATATATATATATATATATATATATATATATATATATATATATATATATATATATATATATATATATATATATATATATATATATATATATATATATATATATATATATATATATATATATATATATATATGTATATATATATATATATATATATATATATATATATATATATATATATATATATATATATATATTATATATATATATATATATACATATATTATATATATATATATATATATATATATATATATATATATATAAATATATATATATATATATATATATATATATATATATATATATATATATATATATATATATATATATATATATATATATATATATATATATATATATATATATATATATATATATATATATATATATATATATATATATATATATATATATATATATTTATATAAATATATATATATATATATATATATATATATATATATATATATATATATATATATATATATATATATATATATATATATATATATATATATATATATATATATAATATATATATATATATATATATATATATATATATATATATATATATTTATATATATATATATATATATATATATATATATATATATAATATATATATATATATATATATATATATATATATATATATATATTGTTAGTTCTACTTAAATAGCTTTTTAATTGACTTACATGACCAATTTGATTTGTGAACTTTGCTAATTAAGTATAGTATGTAAATGTTTATCTTTTTCTTATCTTTATCTCATTCAAAGTGTATCACTTAAACCAGCCTATGACACGTCGTAAGCCCTGTTAGTGCCTACACTTCCATATTCTTCTTCGTTTATGTGTAGATATCATAAAAAAAACCATTCTTGATCCAAGTGATTAATTTTATTGATATGCGATGAATTTTATTTTATCAATGGGATTTTTAATCAAATAATTTGTTCATCAGTTAAAAAAACAGTATTTGAAGCAATTAAATTTTACATAATTTATCAATTAAATTCATATAACGTGCGAATATACGAAAGAATATAATGACAGTTTATTTGTTTAAAAAAACGTTTTTTTCAAGTTATTTATCCCTGCGAAGAACTCAGCCAACTACAAATATTGAAGGATAATTCGAGTATGCAAAACAGCCTGAGATAATTGACGTCAAATTCCGAGAGGCTTTGATACCGCTCCAAGCCCCAAAAGGGTATAAAAAGCAGTCTACTGAAAATCAGTGTGGGGAAACCTGACACAAATTCAATTAAATTTATTTTTGTCCAAGTGTATCGGTACGGAATGGAAATCGAGAGTGTCGAGGGATGTAAAAATGTTTCAATATGTACTCTTGTCGTGATATTGATTATTTACATTACTTAATTGACTAGGTGTTCATACGAAATACGATAAATATCGCGTTTGAGTTGCCTTTGCATGTATAAATAATTTAAGACCGTTTTTTTCGAATCTCGTTAAAATTTCATACTGAAATTTAATACGTCGTACTCTATTTTTTTAAAATTATATGCGTGTGTGTATGTCACCTCCGCAGTGAAGTGCGTTCGGCTACCGTGCTGGAGGTCCCGGATTCGATTCCCAGAGGGCTTAAAATAAATATATGGTTTTCATATTTTTTTGACATCTCATGAAAGATGATGAAGAATATGGAAGTCTGGGCATTTACGGGGCTGACGACCGTCAAAGGCTGCTTTAAGTGATCACTTTACACACGTGCAATATTCACCAATTCTACCCATTATTGACAACCACACCACTACTCAAATTCTTGGAAGTTCTATATATATGAACCAATTTAGAAACCTTGTTCTTGAATCACAAGAGTCATCTATTGGTGAGATGTAAAGAAGCTCTTTACTAAGCGGAAACTCTTATATTAGTATGTGAGATTTTGTGAACAAGTATTTGGACACACTCAAAATGTTGTAAATGAGTGGTTTTCACTAATATTTTTTAAATATTACTCTGGACTGGTACAAGAAGCGCAGGGTGATCACCTTGCCTTCATGCAAGTAACAATCAAGATAATAATGCTTCGTTACGATACAATGCCGTATGCACCATAGTATGCGGGTAAGAGTCAAAAGAAAAAATATATGTTATGTTTCATATTAAACATTATTTATGAGTTCTTAAAAGTTGCACAAAGTCTATTCTTCTTTATCCTTCATTCTCACCCAATAATACAAAGGGTACAGTATAACATTGATGAATTGTTAAGATGATCGCTATTTAAATAAAAGCAAGGTGATCAGCCTAACGCTTTACGTATTATCAGTCCAGAGTAATTTTTAATAAATTTTCTTTTTCCTGTGTCGTGTCTGGTTCCTCCGACGTTGACTATTACTTGTGAGAAAATGTCTCTATTTTGGGCAGTCCATAACAGCTCCTCAACGTTTTGTACTCCTGTCTACTCGTGTAACATTTTTATTTCGAATTTTTTAACATTTGTGACCTCTTTAGTTAATTACTGTTTTCGTGAATAACCCACTATCTTGATTTATGCATAATATGACTTATTTTCACTAATCTAGATAACTCCTATTTTGTCTTTTTTTTCTTCTGGATATGTGTAAGTTACTTACTATATCGCTCACCCCTTTCAACAACGTCAAATATTTAAAAAAAAAACTTGATTTTTCAGGAGATCGTTTTTAAAGTTTAACAATAAAATGAAATGCATTAAAAATAAGTATCAAGCCCTTTATTGAACTTTTTACTGTGCAACAGATCTTTTTACGTAAAACCTGAATGTTTTTTCTCGATCTGAAAAATATTTAGTTTATAATTTTTTTTTTAAACAATACCTTTTCTTCAAATTGCAAAAACAACACTTTCTGCCCTGTAGCGGGTAAATATTAAGTTAAAAATAGGCTGTTTTTGCTGGGATACAGTACTTTTTTAGGCCATTCCGAAAACATGCACAACTGGAAATTGACGATTTGTGATATATGACGTTGTTGAAAGGAGTGAGCGATATGTCAACATACTTTTTTTGTTTCTTAGAGTGTAATGTAAAATATTATTAATACGATTATATTTTAGATAAAAACAAATATCTCATGTACAAAAATCGAATAATATATGTGATTTCGGAATAAACGTGATCTATACTTTTAATTTGACATCTCAGAAATATCTTTGAAATAGATAAAGAAGTATATGGAAATTTCGGTAATTACAGGAATAACGACATGTCATAAAGACTGTTTAATTGATCGCTTTACACGCGTGTAACATTCATCATTTTACCCATGATCAATAACCACACGACTCCAAAAAAAAGAGTGTGGTTGTCAATCATGAGTAGAATGGTGAATATTACATGTGTGTACAGTGATCACTTAAACAGTCCTGTAAATACTCAGATTCCATATTCTTCTTCATCGATGTTGAGATGTCAAAAAAATAAAATGAATCTTATGTGGAGAAACCCAGGATTGTCTGCAAGTATTTGGACACACTCAAAATGTTGTGTATGCATATTATTAACTCACTCACTCAATAAATTAAACGAGCGAAAATTAAATTTATTATACGAATTACATTAGCTAGCAGATCGGGTATTTAGGATCTGTAAACAGATCTTAAATACCCGATCCGCTCATTATTTCCTAATCACTACAGTTTCCAAAGTCATCTGGATGTTGTATTGAGCATCATCATATTTAATTAATGTTTGATTGCTCCGGCAAACTAAATTAATCTCTGTACTTGTTGATTTATGGAGCAGACGCGTTTCCCAAGGAACTTGACGCTATGATTGGGCAAATAATTACTAGTGTTCAGCGTTCAATACAGAGTTTAATATCCGCAAATATTTACTTAAAACGTTAAGCCGAACATTAAAAAAAAGTCAAAATAACTCCTAACACTCTCAAGTTGCTTTATTTTTGTGTTGATTGGCAGTCACAGTCAAAATGGATCAGGGATGATGAGTGATAGGAAACATATTTAATAACGGACTTAAAAAAAAAAAACGGTCTAAATATATAAAACACATGCAATAGAGAAATTAAATACCTCGAAATATTATAAATTAAGAAGGCAATTAATAATAATTTACAACTAACAAATAGATAAAATAATGATTTTGCTAAAAGTCCGTTATCAAATATGTTTCTAATCACTCATCATCCCTGATCCCTTTTGACTATGACTGCCAATCAACACAAAAAATAAAGCCACTTGAGATCTACCCAAGTTTCTTTTCCTAACCGTCAAAATATTTTGAAAAGTAGATAGCGTTTTAGTATTAATCAGTCTTGATAAAGAAGCGGTTAGCTTCGAAACCGGTGGACATTATAATTAAGTTATAATAAAATATTAGTAGTGATTTTAAAACAAAGTTAAATTTTAATTATATTATTGTTCGTCAGAGTCCTTTAAGTTAATCCCAAAATAAATTTATGTTAGGTACGGAATATAAATAGAAACCATAAATTATGTGGCGATTCGTAGATATCTGATACTCGCTTCCTTACTACGTACCGAAGCCTTGCTCGGATCGTGTACATATATTTTTTCCAACCAGATAAGCTTTCTTTTCAGTGCTATTTGCGGGAGATTTATGGAGTCAAATTAATAAAAGATGGCGGCATCTCAGATTACGAAAAAATGAGTTCAAATATAATGACGGAAGGAAGTCGAAGGTCTTAAAATTGTCAAATCAAATTAAATTATATAGACCAGCGATTGCCTGCACCGGGGTACTCGTAGAAATTTTGGTGATGGATTTACAAACTTGTATTTATTTAGAATGGCAGTGACAGGTATATTAAAAGTTTTTAAATGTAAATTCACATTAAATCGGGATACAATTTTATATTTTTTCACATTTTCAATAAATCTTGCAACTTAGTTAAAAAAAAATACTTTGCAAGAGCAGATATGTCAGGAAGCCTAGATGCTTCTGTATCAGATCTGGGCATGCAGTGGGACAGCTTTCAATATATACACCAGCGATTCTCATTTTTTTACGAACAGAACCCATAAGATACCCTGAATACTTTACAAAGACCTTAAATTAGTGAAACCTGGTTTATTTTTCATAACATAACAAGTATGTTTTCTAGAGACGGAAAGATTGATAAAGATAAAGAAAGGATAGTAAATGGTATACTGAAATCAGTAATAGCAAATGAAAACCTATCACCGAAAGCTAAACTGGAAGTAAACAACGGACTCCTGGTTCCAACCCTGATGTTTAGAAGTTAAGCATGAAGTTACCAAAATAAGGATGAATATAGATTGAATGCAGTCAAAATGCAATCTTTCAGACGAATGTGCGGCAAAACAATATACGGTAGATGTTCGAATGATGAAATTAGAAAATAATGCAAGGCTGAGATAAGTTTGAATTTAAAACAAATATTAATAAAGTTAGTATGAAAAAAATAAGTATTGTGAACTGGCTGGAGACATTTGAGATGTGTATGTTTCGAAGAATGCTTTGGATACCCCGGATAGACATGGTCAGCAATATAAGAGTTTCCAAAAAAATATCAAAACCGGTAAGTGTCCTATTAGGGACATGTGCTCAGAGGAAAAAAGTAGAAACTACTGCAACTAATCATCAAGGGTAAAATAGAGGGTTGGGTAAAAATGGTAAAAAGATGGCGTTTCTCTCGGCTTCATAATATACCCAAGTGGACAGGAGTACAGACCGATGAGGAGCTGTTTTGGTCTGCCCAAAATAGAAACACATTCTCACAAATGACACGATAGGCAAAGAAAAAGATTATGAAATACTTATTATTCATATCATGCTTAAAAAAATCAACTTTTCCTTCCAACCAGTTATTTCAGGAAGCTGAACTTTTAGAGCTACGAGAAATCTATTACAAACAGTGTTTAAAATATGTTTTCATACGCCAACATTTATTTCCTAAAAAAAAATAATAGATCCAGCCAAAGAATTAATAATTTATTAGAAATCCCTTTTTGTAAGTCCAGACTTGTGCAAAGACACTCATTTTTCATAGCTCCAAAACTGTTCAATTTATTCCACAAGGACTATTTGTTAGATGTTAATTACCTAAGTTTGTGTAGATTTAAAATTTTGCTTAGATTGTCTATTGAAGAGACAGATTTAAGCTCCTTCTTCTTGTAAACGTATCACTCATGTAGTACATGCTTGCTAACTTTTTACTTTTTATTTTTTCATATTTTTTATGTTTTGAAGTTTTTAATTTTATTTAAAAAATATATATATAATTTTTTTTGTTTTCTGATAGTCAAGTATTTTTTGTATTTATATTAACACTATTATTCTAGTTCTACTTATAATACCTATACCCTCATACCCTTTACTATGACCTAAATTATTGTATATTGTATACCCACACACAGGCCATGCCTTTATATTTTAAATAATAATAAATAAAACCCTTATCCGCACCCCAATGGTGCATAGGGCACTGCGTCATATAAACGCAGTGTTATCTTGATCGTTTAAACATGAAGGAAAGGTGATCAGCCCTCCGCTTCAGGTACCAGTCCAGGGTAATATTAAATAAATAAATATGGCAGTGAAAAAATCACTTATATTTATTTTACCCCCCTTGGGAATCGAAACCGGGACCTCCAGAACGGTAGCCGAGCGTGCTGACCATTACACTACGGAGGCGGACATTTATATTTTACTCATATTTTTTTGTATTTGAATTTAGTTCATGTTTTGTATAATGCAAAAGAATTTAAAATAAAGAAAAAAAAAACTTCACCTGAGTCCAAAGTTATGTGATTTTACATATATTGCTTTGCTCATGTTCATGCTACATGTGTTTACATTTTTTCACTCGTAATTTACGGAGTTTTTCGAACTACAAGGAAGAGTATTTGCTTACTTGCCACTTTCTTCCCCCACCCTTATAAACTCGCTATGCTAATGCCCACCCTTTGTTATGCCTTCCAATGTTCTGGCGCACATTTTGCACAAGTTGGGAGTGTTTTCTAAGAAAACTGTTTAAGGAATGAAATTCCATTTGTTGCCTGACTTTTTCAATACCGTAAAAATATTCCACGAATGACAATGAAAACTTTTATTTTCATAATGATAAATATGACGTTTTACTTCTTGTGCGCTTATATTGGATACACGGCCCTAAGAGTTTTTAATTTAACTTTAATATTTGTTCAGTAAAAGTGTCAATAATATTTATGCCGATGTATTAAAAAAATTCTCTCACAAAAGTCTAGACGAAACTATTTTTATTGGTAGACCTTATTACAATATTTGAATTTCTAAAGAATCTTGTAAGTAATTAAATTTTATATTACGTAAAATATGTTTGTTTAATCACATAAATTTTAATAAAATACATAAAATTAAAACAAATAAAGCAGTAGTATTGTGATTTTCCATTTTATCACTTATAAAATGATTTTTGTATCATTTTCAAACACCATAGTGCTGAGTAATAATGTGGAATGCATCGAAATATGTGTCACAATAGATTTTAAGAAACAGTGGTATTTTTGTATTTAAAAAGCATGGTTATCTTTGTAGTATGGTGATATTACACTCTCCTTATTACTGATTATTATTTTAATGCAATATAATGTATTTTAGTAGTATTAACATAAAGTAAACGATGAATATAAGGAAAGTGTTGTAATAGTGGAATTAACCAAGTAAAATTATAATTAAAAAAAAAAATATTACCACAAAGGACTAAATCAATTCATTAAAATATCATTTATGTATTAAATGTCAATAAACACCTGGTATCAATTGACTGCCATAGTCAGTAGTGTGTATTTCAAAGTTATGTGATTATGTTATTGAGAAACAAGTAAATACTCCGTAACAAGAACTATCTTCGACGTTTTTCCCTTGGGGGTCTCGTTTTGCAAACTGCTATTCTTGGGGAAAGGCTCATAAATAACAATGTTATATGTATAGTAAACTAGAGATGTATGTATTCTATTTTGGCAGAGATGCGGAACCAAAACAAGCTTAGGGAAATATCAAAATAAAGATTTTTTTGAAGAAAACTTGGGTAAATATAAAAATATAGATTTTTTTGTAGACTAGTATATGTAGCTCATATAGTTACATATATGTACTTTTTTAAAATGTTGTTTTTAATTTTATTTGCATTTTGACTTTTTTTAAATTAATGTGTATTTAAATTTTTATAAATTTGCCTATTTTTAAAGTCCATATTGTTTTTATTAGAATATTTGTATGTTCAAATAATTACACAAAAAAATCCACAAGTATGCAGTCAAAATAGTAGCCAATATAAAGTTAATTTAATTGTGTTAATTTTTAAATAAATAACCTTCAAAAATAAGAAAATAAAAGCGTTTCAAAACTAACAAATACTTTTTGAAGTTTAAAACTACAGTTATCTTTAAAATTGCACGTATTTTTACGAAACGGTTGACAGTTTTTCGTGAATATTTCATAATTGCAATCGCTGAAAAATTATAATTCAGAAAAATACATTTTCGTATCAAGTACATGAAAAACTAAGAATCCATCAGATTAATTTATTAATTTATTTAAAAATAGGCAACAAAGCCAAGAAGATAAAAGGTCTTAATTAAGTAATCTCTTGAGCTTCTTCGTTATTTATTTCTAAACATCAGCTCTGAAAGCCAATTTAGTCTTTATTGGCTTTATTGAAAATGGCAACGTGTTGATCGGAAAAGAAAAGCAAAGAAACTTTGTTTGAGCGAATGCTGCGTAGTTCATTGTTTTTTAAAGACTTTTTGAGAGAGAATTGAATGGAATGGTTGAATGAATGAATGATATAAGTAGAAAGTGTGAAACAAATGAGAAAAATGTATTAAAGAAACTGTTTTACTGTATTTTAACTTAATATTTACCCGCTACAGGGCTGAAAGAGTTGTTTTTGCATTTTGAAGAAATGGTATTGTTTAATTATTCTTTTAAATAAACTTATTATTTTTCAAATGGAGAAAAAACCTTTAAGTTTTACCTAAAAAGATCTGTTGCACAGTAAAAAGTTCAATAAGTGGCTAGTAATTTATTTTTAATACATTGTAAACTTTAAAAATGTTCTCTTGAAAAATCAAGTATTTTTATTATTTATGACGTTCTTGAATGGAGTGAGTGATGTGGTTTTGAAAACTAGAACTATTCAAAGGTAAGGATTTTTAAAAATATATTTTTTTCTCGAATATATAGTCTTATATTAATTCAATAATAATCTAAATACCAGCAGTCTTCTTAAAAAGGTTACATACTCAGCAATGGTTAGTACAGTAATAAATAATAAAACCCTTATCCGCACCCCAATGGTGCGTAGGGCACTGCGTCATATAAACGCAGTGTTATCTTGATCGTTTACACATGAAGGAAAGGTGATCAGCCCTCCGCTTCATGTACCAGTCCAGGGTAATATTGAATAAATATGACAGTGAAAAAATCACTTATATTTATTTTACCCCCCTTGGGAATTGAACCCGGGACCTCCAGAACGGTAGCCGAGTGTGCTGACCATCACACTACGGAGGCGGACAATACAGTAGTAAAAATATATATATATATTTATACTACTGTATTAAAAATATATTAAGTACAATAGTAAAAATATATTTATAAACGTGTTTTTGGTCGATAACACGTTTAAGTAAATAATCATCAAATAGTATCAAGCAAAGCTTCCTTATCCCTGATTCGGGACAGGCGGGGTGAGTCGAAAAGGGAACAGCCATGAGGGCGCCTCCAGAGGGCAAAGCCATATCCCGCGCGACCACGTTCCCGGTATTATCCCATTTTACCCGATGTCCTTTCCATTCAGCTTATTGAATAAAACAAAATGAGAACAAACTCAAACAAATGGACAAGTATCCTGGGGTCAGTGATACGATAACTTTCCGAATTATTAGTGCAATACTCTAACGAATAGCAAATAGGAAGGTTCTTACTTCTTACATACATATATATTTTTCTCTCGTAACCGTTCTAGGAAAAACATATCTTGTTTTACGTTGGGGTGGTTAAAACCAGAAGCATCGATTGGATTATTTATTAATAGTGCAATACTCTAACAAATTGTACACACAAAGATACTTAAGTACGTATATTTTCTCTCTCATAACTATTCGGGGAAAAACATATTTTTTTACGATGGGTTGGTTGATTAGAAACTGTAATCATCAATTGGATTTTTTCTCATTATTATTTAAAAATACTTTTCATTTGCTAAAATTATTGAAAACTATGTTAAATAACAACGAATTTGTCAGCGACATCTATGGTGTAAGTTTGTTTTCATGAGCAGAAACTCATAAATGTATGAAAGATTATTTCAAGAAATATTTTACACACTTTAACTAATTTTAACCACGTACGATTGGTGTTTTTTTTTAAACAGATTATTTACCGCAATAGCAGCGTCATCTGTTGAACGTTACAGTAACGCACACAGTACTTAAAAATTACCCATGGCAAAAAGCGTACTTCTTCACAGCTGTTATCATTTTCAATGTTTTTTCAATGTATCGTTGATTCACGGATTTTTAATATATTTCATTACTTTACAAGCATTGTGAAATACAATATATTAGAATCATGTGCTTTCTATTTTCTTTATCTTTCACCACAACAATACGTGGCTGGGAAAATGTAGTACATAAAAAATAATGCTCATGTAATTAATAAAGATTATTCCAAAAAAACGAAAGGATGAAAACTAATTATTGTTTTCCTTACTGCTCGATATTGCTTTGCTTAATACAATGCCTTGGAATATGTAATGCTAAATTTAATTAAAATCCAATAAAGGCTTTTGACATTTCAAAATTAATTAAGAGACTCGGCAAACAAATTAAACTGAAAATACCCACTTTATTATCCGCTTGAAGAAATTTCCATATTGAATATGCAATATGCACAAACACACAGTGACGTCACTTGTATATACGAGGTACACAAGCATGGGAGCTTTCACGACGTTGGTTGTTGTAATCCTCAACTTGCTTTACGGTCGTTAAACTAATGCAAATTGCTTTACAAAAATTAAAGCATTATACATTTAAATAGAAACTGTAGAATGCATATTTTTTTAATGAAATTATATGAGTTTATTTTGTGGAGTAGAATTTACACGAGAGAGCTTGATTTTACTGAAAACTATTATGGCCATACACTGAACTTGCCATTTACATGGGAGATACGTTCCAAGCGATACCGTTTAATAAATGTTGGATAGGTTTTCTTGAATAAAAATTGATTCAGGATAATAAAAAATAAAATAAAGAAAACGATATTTTTCCTAAATTAATAATCTATTCAAAAAATCAAAGGTAATGAATATTTACCACTTTAAAACAACATGTGAATATTTGGTATGACATGTGTTTAAACTACATGTTTGAAAATATCTTCAATCGCTTTGATATATTTAACTATGACAAAGATAAGAATTCCGCATTCTAAAATATAATGTAAAAAATATTTAAAATAAAATAAATAATTATTTCTTCGTTTAAAATCATAAATCTACTAAAGCCAATTGCTTTAAATATTTAATAATACAACGCCAACGTTTTCGAATACGCGCGTGTTTTAATATCTTACAGCTGTAACAAGTGCCATCTGTTGAATATAACAGCAACGCACTCTTTACTAAACTTAACTTGTGGGGGGCATCATGCTTCTTGACATCTGATGTTACATAGCGTTTTCGACAGCAACTCGTGACTAGAAATAAATGAATTCGAAAAGAGTTTGGGCATGTTCAATTGTGATTTTAATACTTTTCTTTACATTTTTTCATTAAGATTCTAGAATACTTGGTAAAGAGTCTTAGTCAAAACTTTTGGTGTAGATAATAACCCATGTGCAGGATAATTGTGATATATATTCTAAATATATCGCTCACTCCTTTCAAGAACGTCATAAATCAAAAATCGTCAATTTTCAGTTGTGCATGTTTTCGGAATGCCCAGAAAATGTACTATATCCCAGCAAAAGAGGCATATTTTTAACTTAATATTTACCCGCTACAGGTCAGAAAATGTTGTTTTTGCATTTTGAAGAAAATGTATTGTGTTATTATTTTTATAAATAAATTAAATATTTTTCAAATGTAGAAAAAACCCTCAGGTTTTACCTAAAAATATATGTTGCTCAGTAAAAAGTTCAATAAGTGGTTTGATATTTATTTTTAATACATTGTGTTATATTTTTAAACTTTAAAATCGTTCTCCTGAAAAAGCAAGTATTTTGATTTATGACGTTCTTGAAAGGAGTGAGCGATATGTAATCTTAACGTGAAAAGCTAATTATTTAATATATATTTGGTCAAAAAATAAAAGGCAATGTACAAAAATTACAAGGATTTTAAAACTTGTATGCAGGTAGAAGAGAGAGAGAGTAAGTACTCAGCCCACACTCATCGAGTCCTGGGTGACGGTGTTTTTCATTGCTTCAGAAATTTACATCTTTACCTTCCATCCTCTCGTTCGGATGCAAAGCCTGCCCACTTCAACGTGCTATGTCAATAACTTTTGTTCTCCAAATCTCAATTTTCACATCTTTCGCTGGATAAACATACCTAGCATTCTGCCTTCTGCTTCAGTGGTATTCCTTTTACATTACAAATACCCAAAACAATTTAGTAAAAATATTTATTGAATTTAAAACTTAAAATGGGATTATAAACTGAAAATACTACAGAAAACTTCCTTTCATCTTTTAAACCAAACGTTACATCCTAAATACAAATTAATTAGTTCAAAAAACTGTGTAACATAAAGCAACTTTGTTTTAACCACTTTTTATTGATACACTTTTCCAACCGGTTGCGATAAGAACATTGTTATCCTCAGGGTTTATGTACTAATTCTTAAACATTAAAATACTCATGGACATAAATTTTTTAAATCATATTTTCATATGGTGTACGGAGTGCGTGGAAGTTTTTAGTATCGTAAGGGAAGGGTAATTAACTATAACCTAACTATGAGTATTTCAATGTTTTAGAATTAGTACATGAATCCTGAAGATGAGAAGGTTCTTGTCGAAACCGGTTGGAAAAAGTGGTTAAAACAAAGTTGTTTTATTTTATAAAGTTTATAAAATGTGCCGCAAAGTATCTACAAAAAGCATTCAAGAAAAAAATACTTCGCTTTATGGCAGTCTATTTTACAGTATGAGAATAGGTTGGGGTTGTACGAGTAATTCATTATTAAATTATGTTGTATTATTATTGCCCAAAAATCAAAAATGTAAATAATACTCAAAGCTCCGAGATAGACTATCACAAAGGAAATATTCAACAAAATACAACTTTTGACATGAACAAAAACTAAACGCCAAAGCAATCCTTACACATTATGCACTTAAGAATTACTTTTACGTAGGTTTCTCAAGGAAGCACCTCCCAGCAATATCACAATTAACACACTTTATGGGAATATCCAAAACGCAAAACAGATCAAACAAAACCACATCCCTCTTTTGATTACAAGAACTTTGATTATTATGCAATAATGTTATGCAACCGGCTTCCATTATCTATAAATTGATTAGCTAAAGAAACTAAATGTAAAACCGCTATTCATAAATGGATAATGAAAGTGAATAGATCTGAAATGGGTTGCATCATTCGGCTATGTCATATTTCATTGCATGTCATAAAAAAATCATATGATGCTTTAAATAAAAATTGCCAAAAATAAGTTAAGCCAAATGTATCCTCGGCAAAAAAACCCAGTTGGGAAATATTTTTGCAATTTGTAATTTGTTATTTTGTGCATGATGTCAAATAAATAGATAAATAATTGGTACACTTCACAGGAATCAAACCCTCGCGCCTCGATGGCACAATGGCTATCAAGCGATTATTCTCCCTGCCTCAGCGGCGGCGCTTTGTTTGTTAAGATTGAACAAAACTGTTTCATTCTCCAAATCCGTCGATTTCACCGAAACAATAATTAAAAATTAATATTTACAAGTCCCGCGATGAAGATTAACTAACACGGCTAAGGGTACACCGGGGAGTACTGGGGTGGACGTCTAGTAAACTGGCCAACTTTTGGGGTAGATTAGCGAAGGAGGCTCAACCACAGGTGGTGAAAACTCGCTAGCCACAGATAGGATTAAGCAGAAGGATTTTGGATACTGATTAATTAATTATAAACACAACCAAAGCCCTCGAGTCGATTGATGAAAAGGGACAAAACGCTTGTAATGTAATTTGTATATTGATAACGTATTGTAAACAGAGGATTACGTTTGCGACAGCGTATAAGTTATTAAAAAATTGACTGCAACATTTTTCCAAAAGTCTTTTATTATTTTTTTTATTTGTTTTTTTTTTTAACATGTTCATTATTTTTTCTTTTTGTGTAAATAATTTTTGCCATTAACATTTTGCCATTGAGTTTTAAACAAATTCCTAATTATTTGTAGGAATAAACATCTTACTTTATATTAAAGCACAATATAGACATAAATATAAAAACATTTTCTGTAAAATTCTAATTCACACTCGTACCTTAAACCCGTACTTTAAACCCATATCCTAATGAAATTTTATTTTAAAAAAATACTTAAATTATCAATTATTCAATGTAAATTCATTTTATCAGAAAAACTTTATAAAATCAAGGTTTTCAACCATGCCTTGTTGTGTATGTAATATTTGTCTAACCTCCCACTTGTCTTGACAAGTGGGAGGTTAGACATATAGTCTTGACATCGTCAGACGATGTCGATAACATTGAAACTCAGTCATAGTTGTTGTTTTAATATGCATAAAAGAGGAACGTGTTTTATTAAACTTTTTTTCATTATGTTAAACATAAATCGTATTTTTTTCATAGATTTACACGAAACGGAATAATTGCTCCAAGAGATGTTTAACTACTGCATAGCTTTTGTTTGTTTTTAGTATTTTAAAATAAGTAAAAATCAACTCTTAATGAATTTCCATATACGAATGATGAACAAAATACCTTTTAAATATTCAATATACTTATTCAACTAACTGTTAATAACCAACACATTTTTAACAAATATAAAATCATGATAAAATCATATCAAATGTACATTCGTCAATTTAAAGTAATACATGAAGATCGTTTGAAAAAGGATTTTCAGATTTTTATATCTTAGTTATCTGAAATAGTGTAAAAGAGTCACGATACGTCGACCACTGTAATGTTGGGTTAATTGAAGTACGTCGAAGATACCCGTCTCCATCTTCATTAATTAGTAATATTAGACTAGGTTCTGTCACACTAAATTGAACTAAAACGTAAGACTGATCACCTTGCCAGCATATTAATCTTTATTAATGACGAGACAAACTTCCATCAAATGCAGTCGTCTATTGTCCGCCAGGCGTAGTGGAAATAGTACAAATATTTTATCATTATAATATTTTGTCGATTTACTGTAACTCGATTATCATTTGTTGAATATAATAAGTTTAATTTGAGAGCCCAGTGATATGAGAGTTTTGAATGACAGATGCATATCTCCATATGTGTTATCGATGTCTCCTTTGAGTAATGTAATATCCAAAGGGAATTTTGAATACAGCGCTAGCGAGTTAAACACTGGTGTAATATATTAATTCGTGAGTATATATGTATATATATATATATATATATATATATATATATATATATATATATATATATATATATATATATATATATATATATATATATATATATATATATATATATATATATATATATATATATATATAACGTGGTAATATTTTCCTTTTGAAAATTAAGTGTAAATAATATGTAAAGTGGGTGTATAATAATAAAATAAACAATGTGTTGCTTTGTAATTAAAGTTTATTCTTAATTTATCTTTATAATATTTTTTTATATCTATCTATCTATCTATCTATCTGATTCTGACAGTTAACAATATTATCGGAAGTCTTTTGTTTTATTCTGAGCGACGCATGCGACATCTGGTGGTATAACTGTTTTATGTAGGTACTATTTGTAAGTACTTAATAAAATGTATAGGTAAGTACCTAGTTATTTTATTACATCTCCCCCCTTGGAGAAGAAAATTCAAAGTAAAATTTTCACTCCTCCTTCTCCGGATCATCTCCTTGTAGTGAAGGGACTGGTATAAGTTTAGTGATATGATAAAGTTTTTTTTCTTTTCTTTCTTTCTTTTTTCCTTCTTTTTTTTTCTTTCTTTTTTTTCTTTCTTGTTTTTTTTCTTTCTTGTTTTTTTTTTCTTTCTTTCTTTTTTTTTCTTTTTTTCCGTTCTTTTTTTTCTTTCTTTTTTTTTGTATTTTTTTTCTTGACCCTTTTAAAGTAGACACAGTTTTTCTCAATCCATTTGTTTTTTTCTTTTGAATTCCTTCATTTTTATTCAGATCTCTTAAAGTATCTTCTAATATAACCAAATGTACAACTTTTAATTGTTCATCTGCATTTTTATTCGATTCTAAAACTGGATTCCGGCTTAGACAATCTACTTCTAAATTCTTCTTTCCTGGAGTATATTTTATTTCATCTTTCGTAGAAGTTTTTTCTACTTTATTATTATTTTCATTCTTCAAGCACTGTTTCTGTGTTATTTGTATGTCTTCATTTTTATTCTGATCTTTGAAAATATCTTCTAATTTAACCAAATTAACAAATTTTAATTGTTCATCTGCATTTTCCTTCGATTCTAATACTGGATTCCTTTTTAGACAATCTGTTTCTAAATTCTTCTTTTCTGCAGTATATTTTATTTTATATTTTGTAGTATTTTTTTCTACTTTATTTTTATTTTCATTCTTCAAGCACTGTTTCTGTGTTATTTGTATGTCTTCATTTTTATTCTGATCTTTTAAAATATCTTCTAATTTAACCAAATTTACAACTTTTAATTGTTCATTTGCATTTTCCTTCGATTCTAATACTGGATTCCTGCTCACACAATCTGCTTCGAAATTCTTCTTTTCTGGAGTATATTTTATTTTATATTTTGTAGAAATTTTTTTCACATGATTTTTATTTTTAATTTTATCACTAGTTCTTAAATTTCCACGTCTTCTTTGATTATCTTCTAATCGTTTTCTTTGATCATCTTCTAATTTTTCTCTCTCACTCCGAACATATTGTAGTAATTGTTTTAATACATCTAATGTTTCATAATCCATTTCCAATTAACAAAATTGTCGTTTTATAACGTGGTAATATTTTCCTTTTGAAAATTAAGTGTAAATAATATGTAAAGTGGGTGTATAATAATAAAATAAACAATGTGTTGCTTTGTAATTAAAGTTTATTCTTAATTTATCTTTATAATAATTTTTTATATCTATCTATCTATCTATCTATCTGATTCTGACAGTTAACAATATTATCGGAAGTCTTTTGTTTTATTCTGAGCGACGCATGCGACATCTGGTGGTATAACTGTTTTATGTAGGTACTATTTGTAAGTACTTAATAAAATGTATAGGTAAGTACCTAGTTATTTTATTACATATATATATATATATATATATATATAAGTATATATATATATATAATATATATAAATATGTAAATGTATATATTTATATATGTATATTATATAAACATATATGCCTTTATACACACCACTTCGTTAACTGTAAAGTAAAGTTTTCAACTAATAGGAGACGTTTAATTTTTTTAGTTTTTGTTAAATTTAAGTTTAGTTTTTGTTAAATTGTTTTTTTGACTCCTTCTTTTTTGTTATTTGTTAAGTTGAATATTTGTTGAATATAACATTTTTGAATTATTGATAATATTATACGTTCAATTATATAAAAAATAAAAGGTTACAAAAATAATATTGTACTTGAAAAAAAATGCTTATTTAAAAAAAAACCGTATTATAAATTATGACAAATAATTACGATCTCTTTGAATGCGGAAGGTTTCTGTCGCTCATAAAAGTGAATTCTCAAATTAGAGAATCAGAAAACGTTTTTGAATAATTTAGGCTTTAATTAAATACTGCCGCGAGAATTCTATTGTACCCCAGAACAAAATCAATTATAGGAACTTTCTTATCGAATTAGCCCTCGTCTTAGCCTCTCCACAGCCTAGCGGGGCAGCGAGCTAAGGGAAGTGTTGTTGGATAAGACTTAGAGTGTTAACACTGTAAATACAAGGGGATGAAAAGTTCTACCTGAGGTCATTTAAAAAAAACATTTACAAAATGCACAATAACAAAATTTAGAGATCCAAAAAAAACTAAATTCTAATAGTAATTTATAAAATAATACATTGTTTTAAAATTCTTCACCTATGCTTTCCATTTTTCCTTGGTTTTCAAAGTCCGCCCCTTGGCTAACCCCCTCCCCCTAATTTTTTATAGTTTATCATTTGCCATAAAATTTATATTTTTTAGTCAATTGTTAAATCAAATACAGATTTTTTGAGTCAACTCAGAAGTATTTAATTGTTGAAAAATACATAAAAATTAATATAGTGACAATTGTTTCGCCTAGTTATGATATTTTCAAACGAATGTTTGTTCTTTGGTCTTACTGCATTCTACATTATATACGCCTCATTTTTTTCTGATCTATCCTCACTCGTGTCCAAACCATCTCAATACATTTAAAAAAAAATTTTTATCGACAATGCTTATATAAGCCTTGCATTAATTTCATATATCACCATTCCAACATCCATCATAAATCGTTTTGCTACACAATCATATAAGAGATGACACTTAAACTACATTCAGTCTTTTATAATTATTTCCTGAGTAAAAAAGTAACAAACCTTAATGGAAAACATAAGGTACTAAATAAATCAATTAAAAGAAAACATTTATATTTAAATCATCTTTACGTCAATAGAAAATTAAATTAAATTTTATAATTATATATAACTTCCATATTCTTCTTCATCTTTGATGAAATGTCAAAAAATAATATGAAAATAACTCCTGTAATTGGAGATAATCCAGATTTTGTGAACAAGTATTTGGACACACTCAAAATGTTGTAAATAAATTATCTGGTCAAATTATAAGCTTAATAATAAAAATGAAAATGGTATTTTCTGGCGTTTCTCATGTGTGTGATTATAATCCGGGATTCGGATCTCACATACTAATATAAGAGTTTCTGCTTAATAAAAAAGCTTCTTTACATCTCACCAATAGATGTCTCTAGTGAAGTTCTAGTGATTCAAGAACAAAGTTTCTAAATTGGTTCATATATATAGAACTTCGAAGAATTTGAGTAGTGTGGTTGTCAATAATGGGTAGAATTGGTGAATGTTACACGTGTGTAAAGTGATCACTCAAACCAGCCTATGACGGTCGTAAGCCCCGTAAATGCCCAGACTTCCATATTCTTCTTCATCTTTGATGAAATGTCAAAAAATAATATGAAAATAACTCCTGCAATTGGAGATAATCCAGATTTTGTGAACAAGTATTTGGACACACTCAAAATGTTGTAAATTTTATAATTTTATTAAAATTAAACACCTGAATAATCCACTTTATCGAGTTTTATTTTTATTTACGACTAGTTTCGAGAACGACAGTTGTTTTCATCTTCTGGTACAAATTAAAAACTCAATTAATTTAATTTAAATTTGTACCAGAAGATGAAAACAATTGTCGTTTTCAAAACAAGTCGTAAATAAAAATAAAACACGATAAAGTGAATTATTCAAGTGTTTAATTTTAATAAAATAATCATGTCATTCCACAAAGTAAATGCCGAATCAATAAATAATACAATTATATAATGATTTGGTTATTGAAATAATAATTTCAAAGCATCATTTCTGATAGTAATGTGTTTTCTTACCACCCTATACTTTGTTTATAGTACCTTTAACCCGTCTTTCGACTTAAGGGTTGATGACGAAGTTGTTAAGATGGCTGCTATAAGGCTATCTTCGTCTTCTACCGATATTTCCTTCTCCCCTGTTGCCCTTCCTCGCCCGCTATTGTGCTCAACTTGGGAAACTTACCCAACATGATACAATATAGACTTTGTTTACTCCGGAACTTTATTGAAAAGGCGTGATTTTGAGGAGATAAAATATCGCCCTATACTGCTGTATTTTATAACTCGTAAAGAGATATTTTTTCTCGACTTGATGGCGCACTAATTTTCTATGTTGCAGGATAAAACAGGTTTGAAAAACAACATTGGATGCGGATAAGAGTCAGAAGAAGAAGAAGAAGAAGATGAAGAAAAATATTCTTTACCAGATAAATTTGTTATATAATTCATATTTGAAGCACTAACATCGTGATTTTCCATTTTATAAATTAAATGTAACTTTGTTTTAAAATCACTATAAATATTTAATTATAACTTCTATAATTAAATATTTAAAAATTTATAATTATAATGTCTACCGGTTTTTCGAAGTTACAATGCAATTTTTATAGTGATTTTAAAACAAAGTTACATTTTAATTATAAAATTCGTAAAAACTTACTATCCGTTAGAACATATTTCAAGTAAATTTCATTCCTTCTCAGATCCAGAGGGCCTAAGGGATTATTTCCAATAATTTTATTAATTGATTCGGCAGTCGCTTTGTGGCAATAAATATTTATTTTAAATTTAAGATTAACTTAATAAATACCACTTTATCTTAAAATCTATTGTGATATGTGTTTCAATGTATTCAGCATAATTATCAACGGGTACAGCTATAAAAAAAATCATGAAAAATATATATACATATTCAGACAAAAAGTATATTAAATGAAATGTCTACGACTACTACTAAAATTACACATTTTCACTGCAGGAGTAGGCAGAGACGATGGAATGCTACACTCTTCTGTCCTAATAAAGACTCCTAGCTTCCTTCACATCCATACATCTGATCATTCATGCCCCTCGATTGCGAAGACTTTTGACACCACCAGATTTCTGACCAAAGTTCTGATTGATCTGTTTGTCTGTTTTTCTTTTCAGTTCTCCCGTTCGAAATTGCCAATCATACCTTTTTAGTTATTCTCTCGTTATCCATCTGGTCTACATGACCATACCACCATAAATATTTTTTCTTAATCTTTTCAACTATCCCTAGTTCAGCCTTACGTTCCTCTCCTATATCTTCATTTCGCGATAAAATATCTGTCGGCCGAATATCCGAAATTCATTTTATGAAAGATATTACTGCATCTCTAGAATATATTTTTATCTTGAGATATAACTAAAAGATATTTACTCTATTATCGATATTGCGTATCCAACCTCGTGACTTATTTATGATGCGTCACACCTGCTTTATGATATACTACAGTTTTCGGTCTTATAAGGTCCTGGCACCATTAATAAAGGTTAGCATTATATTTCCATTTTTAATTTGAAATTTCCTTGGTAAATGCCACCATTTTATAAAATCTATTGTGACACCGTAATCAAATACGGCGGTTGAAAATGATGTGGAATGAATTTAAGCACGTGTTAAAATAAATTGAAAGAAATAGTGAAATTAACCAAGTAAAATTTAAATAAAATTAAAAAAAAACTAAAAATGGATAGATATTATCACGATAAAATGTGAATGATAAAATTAAATTAACATATTTGACAGTATTATTTTAACCTTTTATTACTCAAAATATAATTTTATATAATTTATTATAAAGTATTTAAACACTGGTAAAATATTTACAAAATAAACATAAAATGAAAAGAAGTAAATTATGAATTTTGGCTAAACTATATATTTTTATTTTTTATTATTTTTTTTATTCATTTAATATATTTACATTTTTATTTATAACATAAAACATTTGAATCATTATGCAGAACTTTTATATTTCGGTTCGCTGTGCCTCTCCATAAAAGAGACTGTGCTCTTGTGCTTGGAGAGGGACTTACACTCGTGGTCACTTATAATAGTTTTTTTTTTGTATATTTTTTCAAGATTTAAATGTAAAGAGCTTTAATTTTTTTCTTAAGTATTTTTATATGATCTTTTTTTAAATTTTTTTTAGGGAGTTTATTGAAATGTTTGATTGCCAAATATTAGAAGTTTTGCTGAAATTGCTTGGTGTTGCATTTTGGAGTAGAAAAATCGTTTGAGGATCTCGATGATGAATTTTTTGTTGAATTTAAATAGTTGTCACCCTTTAGTATTTGAAAAATTGCGATTTTTTATAAATGTTTTACTGTATATACAATAAAACTTTTGATGTGATTCAAATAAAGATTTTGGGTTCATTTGTTCCCATTTTTAAAAAAGTGGAATAAACCCAGAGATTCGCGTCAGTCAAAACTCTTATCATTTTCCCTCAATGACATTGCAAACGTCAATCACTCCAATGTGACGTTAAATTTCACATCAATGGGCAACATTCGTAGATAAATTGTCAACGTTATAGATCGTGGAGTGGTCACTTGAGGGACCCTTCAAAAGGATGACGAGGTAATATAACGTGATTATCTCGAAGCATTTCGAAAATCCTCACTCGGATAGTTTGCGATACGAATCCTGCCTTCTGTGGCTATTTAATAAAGGACATGTCAGTATCCTTTTCACAGGACAGACGTTAATTAATAAAATAAGATTGGTCATTTCATTCTTGGATTTAAGGAACGTGTGAGTAAAAATTATTAAGTAGAAAAACTATTCAATTTCAATTTCAATTTATTTATTTTTAATTAACATACACATTACAAACTTAAAATTTAAAGCGTAAACATTAAAATACATTTAAATCGAAAATTCGCAAGAGTACTATTGCTAAAGGTGTAGAAGAATCCCGCTTCGGAAAACTCCTTCAGGCACATGGAACAGATCAATATCCAACGAGATATTGTTCAACATAGCGGTAGCTCTTCCTACAGGCATAACCATCGGCAGGTTGGTCCTGTGTATAGGAATGTGAAACAATCTATGCCGACGCTGTCTTAGGTAATTATCAGGAACATACAGGTCAATGCTCCGGATAATTTCATATTGTACAAAGTTGTAATTTTAGATTTTCCATAGTTCAATTACTTTCCATAGTTCGGACTGTGGCGTCTGAGACCCTTCCTGTGCTCGCAGGAGTTCTCCCGATAGACTTGGAGACCAGAGAGGCAGTAGCAAAACGGTCTGTGAGGAAAGGAGAGAGTTTGGAATACTTCGGTATCGTGCTGCGCCCTTCCGAGACAGGATTTAGCGAGTTATGTAACGTCATGCGAGGCTTAACTCTCAATCAATGGCAGAATAGATGGGATATGGCACGAATAGGGAGATGGACGTGGTCTTTTTTACCTTCCATCAGACACAGGATGTGTAGCGAGTTTTTGGTTTTTGATCATCATACTGCACAAATGGTCTCTGGACACGGGGAGTTTAGAGACAAGCTTTATAAGCTTGGACTTTCCTCTGTTTCGGGCTGTGCTTGCGGCGATGAACATCAATCGGCCGAACACATCCTGTGGCATTGTGTGCTATTGGATGACGCCAGAGATGAGATGCTGAATGGTCTGACAGGGGTCATGCGACCAGCGTGGAATGTGGATCTGATGGCCAACAGTACGAATTTTGCACTCTTCCGTCGGTTTGTCCGGACTTGGGTATCTCGTTGGGAACTCCTCAGATGCGCGGACGCCTAGGTGAGATTGATTTGGTGGGACAGGCTGCTCTTCCTGTGGGATGCTGATACGGCCAGGACTGTGCTTCCTTCCGAGCGGAACGCACACGTTCTTTTGTGTTTTGTCCTCCCCTTACGGGGGTGGTATTTGGATCCTCTGCCTTTGTTAACCCAGGAAGTCCTTCTTTATTAATGGTTTTTTTTCTTCTCTTAATGTATATAACGGTGTTTTTTTTGTTTTTAAATATTAGTTACTTGTTCTCTATTACTTTAGTCTTTAAGTCATTGTTTGTGTTCGTCTTAAATTGTATTCTGTTTTTTATTTTTATTTTTGGAAACATTGTTATTTTTTTTTTGTTATGTTCTTATTGTTTTTATTTTATTAAAAGTAAAAGAGGTAATGAGGGGATCCCGAGGGGTGGGGACGAAGTGTCGGCCTCTGTCCGTACATCCTCCTCCCCCCTCATTAATTGAATAGAGCAATATTTATTTCTTCAGAAATATTTTGAAGATTTTCCTCTATGTGCAGCTGACAGAGAGTCCCTCAGGACTCTATAACTGCTGCGGGTGGATGGTGGGCTCAGATTCCAAAAAAAAAAAAAAAGTTCAATTACTTATCATTTTCCTTCATTTAGTAATTAATCGTATTTATATTAAAGAGTCCGAAGCAAATTAATGTTATTCATGTGGAATATCTTGACAGTATGAATATGTATACATAAATATATTAAAGTGACATTATCTACTACTAAAATGTGTGTGTGTGTGTGTGTATATGTGTGTGTAGATTTCAAATTTCCCTTTTAGATCCGGGTAGGTTTAAGAGATTCATATGATTTTTCACTGAAAATCTATCAATGTTTAGATCCTGTAATTTTTTATTAATATCATTGTTAACTTGTGTCTTTAATTAAACAAATCATTTTCATTAATTGATTCGGCAGTCAGTTTATGGAAATATATATCCACTGTAAATTAAAATTTTATTTGGTGAATATCAATATGTCTGAAAATCGTAAAATGATGTGAAATACATCGGAACAAGTGTCACAGTAGATTTTAAGATAAAGTTGTATTTTGTGAGTAAAATTTCATCTCAAAATAAATACATATACTATTCTCGTTAGATTAATGAAAGTTCATGGTAAAAGCCTTCACACAGCACAAAATCACCTTTGGAACATTGCCAAGAGTATGGTGTGTATCGATTTGCTGCTGGTTTTTCAGAAAAACATCAACATTTTTGTAGCGCTTTTGTTTCATCAAAATATTTTTTCCTTCAGCAAAACCATTAGATAATACGACCATTAATATGATGTTGAAGAAACTATCTGCTGAAACGTATTTATAATATTATTTTTTGTGCAATAAATCAATCACCCTTATCGATTAGATGAAATTCTTTCGAAAGTAATGCTTATATATTTTCATTTATGTTTTTGAAGAAATGATTAATTTATTATTTATTGATTTGGCATTAAATTTGCAAAATAATATGATTTCAAAATAAAAAATAAAACAGAACTTTAAATATTTGAAAACTAAGAACTTCAACAACCTTCCCACAGAAAAAAATTGAAGGCTTTAAAAAGCTAAAAAAAAAAAGAATTTAATATATTATGTTAATCTATGAACAAAAAATAACAAGTGTAAGTCCTTCTCCAAGCACAAGAGCTCAGTCCCTTTATTAGAGGGAGTTGCGTTTTTAATTTTAAGATTGTAAGAAGAAATGTTTAGAAAAATAATTAAAATAACAATAAAAAAAACAAGCTATTGAATTAATTAATGTGAAAACGACAAGTTTTAAGAACTACAGATGTTTTCATCAACAGATAAAAATACAAACCGAAATCTGAAATCCTGTAAACTTTAAAAATGGTCGTATACAAGTGATTTATTTTTATATTGAAGCAAATGATTGTTATGCCTTTTATATGGGTTTTATAATTTTACACTCTCCTATAATAGAAAATGTATGAGAATTTTTCCCATGGAAATTATTTGTACAATTTTGAACGAAAAAACATAAACATTTTTATTTATGTATTTTGATAACTGTCATACTATTTATTGACATCTCATCAAAGATGAAGAAGAATATGGAAGTCTGGGCATTTACGGAGCTGACGACCGTAGTGTGGTTGTCAATAATGGGTAGAATTGGTGAATGTTAGACGTTTGTAAAGTGATCACTTAAACCAGCCTATGATGGTCGTCAGCCCCGTAAATGCCCAGACTTCCATATTCTTCTTCATCTTTGATGAGATGTCAAAAAAAATGAAAATAACTCCTGTAATTGGAGATAATCCAGATTTTGTTAACAAGTATTTGGACACACTCAATATGTTGATAACGGTCAATTTATGTCTACCTTAACGAATAAACATGACAATATATCTTCTACATGTTAGATTACGTACTAATTCCTAGTATGACGTTCCAGTTTGGTTTCTACTCATAAAGAAAACTTCATTTTTCTGTCCGCGATGCGAGATCGAGAGCGGTTCATTATACATTTTCTAGAAAATACTAAGACCCTTATTTTTCCGTTCTAAATGCGATTATTTCTTCAAGAGACTTAATTTAATTTCGAAAAAACAAGACGATCATTCATTAGCTTCATAATGTTATTTGCGCCATTCAAAGAAAAACAAGAATTTGCCAAAGCATTTCAACTTACATTTAAGTGGTATATTTAATTTCACAAAAAAAACTTTGTTAGAAAATTAGTAACAGAAATGGCATTATATACATGTCGTTTTACATTTTTTAACATTCCAACATAGATGAAGAAGAATATGGATATCTGGGCATTAAAATGTTTTGAATAAAATAACTGATCAAATTTAAGCTACATAAAAAATTAAAAACCTGTTTTCATGCGGGTCTCAACTATGTGAACTAAATCCAAGATTCGGACTTTGAATACAAATAGAAATAAACTTTCTTTAATAAAAACTTTCCCTATTCCAACGTAGATGGCGGTTTAGAACTCACATGAACTGTGTCACGAGTTTGAATATATCTAGGAGTTTCAAAAATTGATATGTGTGGTTGTCAATCATAAGTAGAAATAAAGAATGTTACACGTGTGTAAAGTGATCACTAAACCAAGCCTATAACGGTCATAAGATCTTTAAATACCCATATTCACTTCCATATTCTTCTTCAACTATATTGAGATTTCAAAAATGTGAAACTAAAGACTTATAAATATATACAAACATACATAGTCTTCGAGATAGAATAAGAAACGCCAGGATCAGGGAAATATGCGAGATCGAAGATGTCGAAGTGGGGAAGGCAACGAAGGAGACAATGGTATGCGCATGTGAAGAGAATGGAACCATCCAGACTCCCCCAAATCGCACTGTTCGGCCAACCCCATGGTAGACGACTCCCGGGCTGACCTTCAAAGAGATGGGTGGATAGCTGTGAATTGACATCGCAGGAGGCTAATCCCTCTTAAAAACAGGCCACAAGGCCTACAACAATATGAAGATGAAGAAGAAGAAGAAAAAATATACATGTACGCATATTCACACACACATACATTTACACATAACTATACATAAATGTAAAAGATAAAAACCATACATCATTCATAATAATAGAAGATACGGTTTTTAGATGTTAATGAAATACGTGTAATATGCTAAGATGTGTTGTTAAAAATAATGCATGATTTCAGCATTTTCTTGCTTCTAAAAAGGTTTTATAAAGCATTTTGACCGTAAAACCCTAGTTATTGTGACGTTGCATTTCGTTCGGACGTTGCGTGGGTTTCATTGACCCTATATATGTAAAACCCATGGCGAAGTGAAGCGCTAGTTAGAGGTTAAATGAGGGTTAAGCCTTGGCTAAGGGTTGGGTTCCAGTGGATTAAGCTCAGGTAATTAAGGTTTACTACTAACACTGGTGAACCGACAAACTTCGGGACAAATAACCGCTTAGCAAGTAGTATCATACATACATACATTGGCAGAGAGTTGAATCTAAGTATTATAAAAAAATCAGTGTTAATTTTTTTTATTCACTCACGATAAGGGTGTCTCAAAATTTAACTTATTTAATCAAAATAAGAAATATTTATGATTATTTAAAAAAAAAATAGTCGACGATAATAATTGAAGTCAAAAAAATGATCGTCGTTTGTGTTTAGTATCAATTAAAAGATTTTTTAAAAACCTGTTAAAATTTTCAATAAACAAATATTTACATTAATTGATTCGGCAGTCACTTTGTGGTAAAATGTATCCATTTTAAATTAATGTTTTACTTAGTAAATACCACTATTTCTTAAAATCTACTGTGACACGTGTGTTGATGCATTCCGCATCATTTTCAAACACCGTATTACGGTAATAATTTGCACCTTTTACGCACATAAATTGTTTACTACAAAAATGAAGTATTTTTAAAGTGTTCAAAATGTCAAGTGTTTTGTTCAAATCTATTGGTAACAAATGCGAAAACTTATAAATCTGAATATAAAATTCTAATTAAAAAACTCTCGCTATGTTTCTGTATATTTATTTATTTGAAAACCAACAGAATATTTACAAAAATAACGTAACATAATAAAATTTAAAAATGAAAATTCCAGTATATTTTTACATAATCTGTACATTTTCACAGGAATTTTATTTGCGGTGTTCTGTGCAACGCATTCATCGCATATAAATGGAATTAGGCAAACTACATAAATCAAATGCACTGACATGCATTATTTGATTTATACTCGCATAACATGCATCACTGGCCACAAGAAATAAAAAATAAAAAGATGGGTTATAATAAATTTGCGCAAAAAACAAAACTTTAACTGTTGACAATTTTAACAGACATTTATAAAATAGTAGATACTAGCTCAAAAAATTTATACAGAATTGAAAATTTATTGATTAAGATAAAGTTTAATAAAAGAAAATGAAATGAATATTTTCAATCTTTGTTGAATTCTGTTCATATTGAGGAAAAAAACGATTTCTTTTGTTAATTAAAAAATATTATTTTTTGACATCTCATCAAAGATGAAGAAGAATATGGAAGTCTGGGCATTTACGGGGCTGACGACCGTCATAGGCTGGTTTAAGTGATCACTTTACACACGTGTAACATTCACCAATTCTACCCATTATTGACAACCACACTACTCAAATTCTTGGAAGTTCAGTATATATGATCCAATTTAGAAACCTTGTTCTTGAATCACTAGAACTTCACTAGAGACATCTATTGGTGAGATGTAAAGAAGCTTTTTATTAAGCAGAAAATCTTATATTAGTATGTGAGGTCCGATCCTGGATTATAATCACACACATGAGAAACGCCAGAAAATACTTTTTTCTTTTTCATTATTTAAGCTTATAATTTGACCAGATGTCAAAAAATAATATGAAAATAACTCCTGTAATTGGAGATAATCCAGATTTTGTGAACAAGTATTTGGACACACTCAAAATGTTGTAAATTGATTAAGAAAGATTCTTGTATTCTGAAAAGAAATGTGGACAAAGAACTTTAAGCTTCTATAGATTATAATAAACCTAACTTCGGAACGCAGAAACCGCCGATATTGTGCGTATGTTCCGAATGCGATATCCAGAAAAGTTCACTCGCTACATAAAACCAGAATGTAGCTTTATTGCTTGGTTAAAAAAAATTGTGCTTAAACACGTCCGCTAGTTTTTTTGGCACAGTTTGACAAAACACTCTTCGACAGGGTTTTATTAAACCATGTCGAAAAAAATACAAATACTGGTATACAAAAACAAATTCAGTATTGTCAAAAATCCTAAGACATGTCTAAAAACCAGAATCGTAAAAATGGAATTAAGATAAATTGCCTGTTTTAAATATTTTGGCTAAAACACATAAGTTTGTTTATTTTCTTTTTTAATAATGCATAGTTTGATAAAATTTACGCAAGGCGTATATAAAACCATGTCGAAAAAACACTCACAAATTACTGTTACCGCTGACATACACAAATAAATTCAGTATTGTCAAAAACTCCAAGGTATTGCTTGAAAACCAGAATTGAAAAATGTATTTTTTTTTGCCTGTTTTTAAAGTTTGTACTTAAGCTTGCTCATTTGTTTTTTTTAAATATTTTATAAGCAAGCAGGGTATTGACAAATTACTGTCACAGCTATCACAAAAACGAATAAAATCAGTAAAATCATCAACTTTGTACTTAAACTTGCTCTTTTGTTTTTTTTTTATATTTAAATATGCAATATTTGATAAGCAAGAAAGGTATTGACAAATTACTGTAACAGCTTTCACAAAAACGAATAAATTCAGTAAAATCATTAACATTGAGGTATTATTTCCAATATTTGTTAACCAATCAGTCATTGTAAATAAGCCTTGTAAATACTTCAATTAAAATATATGTGTCACATTCGAAATCCGCCAGATCCAATTTCATAAGATTTTATAAATAAATACTCTTATTGGAATGCCAATTTTGGGATTTACTGTTTAAAATATGAATATACTTGAAAACCCTGCTTAAAAATACTTAAAAATGGCGTTGTATTTCAAATTCCGCTATATTCATGGAACTTGCCTTCTGACCCATATTGGCCAATCATAGAGCTGAGATAGGTTAAACATTAAGATGACGTCATTATCGGTTTGTGTCTCGTGTTTTTTTAAAGACTGGAAAAAATTCTAAAACAATAGCAAAAATCTCTATTTCATAATATTTTACCTAAAGATAGACAAATCTTTAAAACATAAAAGTTACCCGGAGAATTTTGCATTTTTTGTCAAATCGACTTATATGGATCTGGCGAATTTTGAAAGTAGGCGACATATATGTAATATAAAACCCTTATCCGCACGCCAATGGTGCATAGGGCACTGCTTCATATAAACGCAGTGTTATCTTCATCGTTTACATATGAAGGAAAGGTGATCAGCCCTCCGCTTCAGGTACCAGTCCAGGGTAGTATTGAATAAATATTAGAGTGAAAAAATCACTTATATTTATTTGACCCCCCCCCTGGGAATCGAACCCGGGACCTCCAGAACGGTAGCCGAGCGTGCTGACCATTGCACTACGGAGGCGGACAAAATATAATATAATAATAATCAAAAATATTATTCAATACTTCAATTAAATCTTCAATGTTCTCTTTCCGTACACTTCTTCGTTTTAGGGATACCAATAATAAATCAAAAAGACGATAAAATGACGTCACTTAATGTTTGCCGATATATTCCTTGGCTAGATTCATGCGTCGCAACCTCGTATCTCACATCGGGCCTGGACAAAGACCATTAGGAAAACATTGCTGAGATAAATGTTATTTCCTGAGCGTAATTTACGATACGCTATTCTGTGTTGCAAATAAAGCAGTCCTAGTTTTATTTCGCATTCGAGTAAAATGCTAAACTGTTACTCCAACTTAGAATAATGCGTTTACTATATTAAATGGACTAACAAAATGCAACAGTATAAAACGTCTTTTGTACGCCTCCACAGTGTAATGGTCAGCACGCTCGGTTTCCGTTTTGGAGGTCCTTCTGTATAAACGACCAAGATAGCACTGCATTTATATGATGCAGTGCCCTATGCACCATTAGGGTGCGGATTAGAGTTAGAAGAACTGAAGAATAAAACGTTTGTCTAACCCTTACTCAAATCCAATGGTGTATAGTGCACTGCATCTTATCGATGCGGTGTTATCTTGATCGTAACATACATGAAGGCAATAATATCAATCTTGCACTTAAGGTACCAGTCTAGGGTAAATTAACATAAATATTATAGTGAAAAGTCAAAAATATATAATTTGACTCTTTCTCTGAGTATTGAACCTTGGGTTTCCAGCATGGTAGTTAAATACCATAACCATTGGACTACGAAGACGGGCATGTATAATATACAAATATGGTGGAACCATTAAATTATAGCGGTGAAACTGTAGATACAACATATTTAGATAACTAACTAACTAACTAACCATCAAGCCGCTTCCCCGCAAGGGTAGGTGAGTAGGGGTAGGTTAGAAAGATTAGGCAGAGAGGATAGAATGTCACATCTATCTGTCTTTGCAAACATTATTTGCTTCTTCCACATTTATGCATCTCCTCATACATACCCGCCGATTATTCAGACTGCTGGCCTGACTGCATTCAAGTGTTTGAAATACTTGAACATGCCAAGTTTTTTTCGGTCTTCCTCTGTAGTCTTTTTCAACTACATTTCCCAGATAAATTTGTCAAAACTGTTCTTTCTTCACTTCGATTCACATATCCAACCGACCTAAAAATACCTTTTTAAAATGTTATCGATAATGCTTATCTCAGCCTTGTATTCTTTACTTACATAATATATCACTATTCAAAATATTTTGATTCGAAAAAGGAAGATATATAATGGAAACAGAATGTCCGAAAGATGGTATGCAGTTGATCAAAACTGATGAGGCAATAAGACATAAAGATCTATCAGGGTTAGTGGTGTCTTATTTAGAAAATATAACAAGACGAATAAGACAAATAAATTAACTATGTGATAAATCTCGACTTATTTCATTGTATCTATTGTATTGTACCTATTGTATTTATTTTAGCGATCAAATTTGTTAAGTACAGCATTTTATCCTTAACCCATACCCTTTTACTCCCTTCCTCACACACACACTCCCACTCTTTATTTAAATTTTTTTATCGCTTAATGTTGTAATAGTTATTATAAAATAAATATGGAATTGTTTAACTGGCTTAATTTTTATTTTTAATTAATGGTTTACTTAGTAAATACCACTATTTCTTACAATCTACTGTAACACGTTTGAATTAGCTTCACATACGGTGTTTGAAAAAAATGCGGAATGCATCGAAACACGTGTCACAGTAGATTTTAAGAAATAGTGGTATTTACTTAGTAAAAAATTTAATAAAAACATATAGATTTTACCACAAAGTGACTGCTGAATCAATTAATGAAATCAAAAGTGCTTTTTTTGTTTAATGTAATGTTTATTTTGGTAAATGTAACTTTTTTTAATATACACTTTTTGTAAATTTAAAGCTGTACAATTCCCGAACAAATAAAAACAAAATTAAAAATATAATTTTACATTCACTGTCATTTTTAAGATAAAACAACTGAATTTGCTATAAATCCTTGTACATAATAAGCAAGAATTTTATAGGGCAACTAATAAATATGGTTTTAAAAAAGAAGATAATTGTTACAATTAAAGTATTTAACTTGGTAGAGTACTACGATTTCCTATAAATCTAGGGGAGAAGAGATTAATCGTGCTTGCTTTTTCTCACAGCACCTAACATACTTGTAACCAAAGTTTGGACTTAGGTAGCGGTGAACGAACTTCGTAAATGATACGCTGAAAACTTTTTACATTACAAACCATACCGAGTAGTGATTGTCGCCAAATGTCTATGCTGCGTGTATCATATACTAGCGGATTTTTTCGTATAAAACATCTACCAACATTGGAAGTAGTTTTAGTAATTCGTTGATTGTCAGAAGCTCTTTGTCTGATGGGACGCCTTATATCAAGCAAAAATTTTGGTGATATCGAAAGTTTTATTTCGTATGAAAACTTAGTCACTGAGTATAAAGGCATATTATAGTAAGTATGTATTTCTCGCACGCAAACATATGTTAAAAACATCATATGCCTAAAGACGAAGGAAAGTATAAAATTAATGTTCAAAGCGCTAACTTTGTGATTTTACATTTTATAATTAAAATGAAATAAAAAATAAATAAAATAAATGCCTATCGAAAAAAAATCTGGAACTACACGACAGAGAAACGAGACAGAGTTGGCAATAGGAGGATGAAAGCAGATTGAATGCAGTCGAAATGTGATCTCTCAGTGCGGCAAAACGATGTATGATATTGTAGATGTTCAAATGGTGAAGTAAGAAAATAATGCGAGTCTGAGATAAGCATTAACGATAAAATTATTAAAGGAGGTTGATTTTGGCATGTGAATCGAACGAGTGAAGAAAGAATAGTAAAACAAATTTATGAGGCGAATGTTGGTAATAGAAGCAGAGGAAGACCGAGGAACTTGGCGTGATCAAGTATTTGAAATACTTGAAAGTGGTCTTGTCAGGAGTTGTAATAATCGACGGGTCTGTATGAGAAGATCTAGGAATGTGGAAATGTGAAGCTTTTGAAAACCGATTGGTGTGGCGTTCTATTAACTTTCCCTATCTCTGCGCGGAAGCGGCGTGGTAGTTGTAGCTTTTAAAAGAAAAAAAAATATTTGTGTTTTATCATTTATAAAAATATTTCAATTTCATATTATTTCTGTGAACCTAAGCGGCTTATTATTGGAAATGGGTATCAAATTGTGGAAAATGGGTTCGAACCGAGAAACTCTGATTCAAGAGTCAGCGTCATTAACCACGGAACCACAACCCGACACCGATTAGTTAGTTAAATTTAGCTAGTTCTGTTATGACGATTCATTTTTAAAACCTTGCTTTTCCATTAAGAAAACCATCGCTTTTCATTACGCGACACCAATGTAAATATTCACAATGAAACATAGGAATACAAATAACTGTAGGTACACATATTGTTTTATAAAGAGGATAGGAATACACAGGGTATCAGAAGCGAGAAGCAAGTCGCGGTAGAACGTCAGAATGGTGACTTGGCGGTATTCCGTAATTACTCAGGAATTCTCCATTGTTTCAGAATAAAGGAACTCTGCTTGGCATACAATATTTGACACACGGTCACACTGAGGATATCGTATAGGAAAACAGAAAACGAAAATAAATTGAACAAATTTATTTACAACATTTTGAGTTAATCTAAATACTTGTTCTAAAATCTGGGTAGTCTCCAATTTGGTTACAGTTATTTTTTAAATTAGTTTTTGACATCCCAACATTGACGAAGAAGAATAGACTCTTTAAAATAAAACTACTTTGTTTTAACCACTTTTTATTGGTACACTAATTCCAACCGGTTTCGACAAGAATCTTGTCATCATCAGGGTTTATTTACTAATTCTAAAACATAATAAATAGTTATGTTAAAGATAATTACCCTTCCCTTACGATACCAAAAAACTTCCACGCACTCCGTACACCGTATGAAAATGTGATTTAATAAAACGGGAAAAACTCCTAAAATAATGATTGGACTCGTTCACAAGTATTTGGACTCACTCAAAATGTTGTTAATAAATTAAAAAAGGACATTTTCTAGCGTTTCTCATGAACGAGTATGTGAATATAATCCAGGATTCAGATCTCACATACAAATGAAAAAGTTTCTACTAAGTAAAAAAGGTTATTTCATCTCACGATAGATGTCTCTTGTGAAATTCAATTTAATTTAAGGGTAATCCTTGTTATTTAGAGACAGTTGTAAAATGCATTTGTTATTTTGAAATTTAGTTTATTGGATTAATTTTATTTTATGTATATGTATACACACTCACACATATTTATATATATATATATATATATATATATATATATATATATATATATATATATATATATATATATATATATATATATATATATATATATAAATATATATATACATATTTATACATATATATATATATATATATATATATATATATATATATATATATATATATATATATAAATATATATATATATATATTTATACATATATATATATATATATATATATATATAAATATATATATATATATATATATATATATATATATATATATATAAATATATATATATATATATATTATATATATATATATATATATATATATATATATATATATATATATATATATATATATATATATATATATATATATATAAATATATGTATATATTACAAACAACACCCTTAATGTAATTTAGTTCATATTCAAAAAAATTAATTAAATAATATAATATTTTGAAATATGCTTAACTGTTGCATTTTCTTTATACTTAATGGTAAAAACCTGTATATTCTATTCAATAAATATAATTAAAAGCCCTAAACGACTTCCACAAATCAATTTTGGATACCGACTCGGCACACTTTTCACCAAAATGTCTGTCAGTGCAGTCACACAAAAAGTAATTACCATATGTAACTCTCATGTCCCGAAAATGCCGACGTATGGAATTGAGGCCAATGGTTGATACTTTGCATTCGTTGTCAACAATTTTAAATAACGTTTTACAAGCTGTCTAATGTAGTTAAGTACTGATATAAATAGAAAGAAATCGGGAGAAAATCTTATAAACAATTCATGAAAGTTTCAGCTGACGAAAAAACATTCTCATTCAACCATACAACCAAACATTTCAACCATAGATTTCGCCATTGAAGTAAATGCGGTTGATTTTTTTCAATACACGAATAAATACAACATCCGAAATTTGAGTAATGTAATCTCTAAAACATATAACAACCGTACATTCCAAAATTTAAGTAACGTGGTTTGCAATCATGGGTAGAATGTTGAATGTTACACAGGTATAAAGTGATCATTCAAACCAACCAATGAAAGGTCTTTCATGACGCGTGCATCTAATCATAAAAAGTAAAATAGAAGGTCAAAGAGGTGTGAGCAGAAGGCAAATAATCTGGGTCTGAAATATAAGAGATTGGATGGAAATAAAAACTTGATAATCTTTTCTGAAAACATTAGTACCTACACATCACGTTCATTTAAAAAAAAATCAATTTCTTGAATGTTTTTCGCAGATATTTTGTGGCACATTTTATAAACTTTATAAAATTTATTAACTTTTTTTTCACCACTTTTTTTTGATGATGACAAGGTTCTTGTTGAAACCGGTAGGTTAAATTATATTATTAAAAAAAGTGGTGAAAACAAAGTTAATTAATTTTATAAAGTTTAAAAATATTAAATGCCTAAGAACATTCTCTTCGCCTATTATGTACAAGGATTTATGGCATATTCAGTTTATATACACATGGACATGTAGAACGAATGAGTGAGGAAAGAACGGTAAAACAAATTTATGAGGCGAATGTAAGTGGAAAAAAGAGCAGAGGAAGACCGAGAAAAACATGGCACGATCAGGTATGCCAAATACTTGAAAGTGGTCAGGTTAGGAGTCCGTAACAGTCGGCGGGTATGTATGAGGAGATGCAAGAGGCGAAGAATGTTTGCAAAGACAGAGTGGTGTGGCGTTCTATTCTCTCTGCCTACCCCTGCGGGAAGCGGCGTGATGGTTAGTTAGTTAGTTAGTCAGTTTATATATCTTAAAAATGATAGTGAATATGTTTTCTAAATAATGGTAAAGGTTGATCCCTAAACATCATATAATACATAACATACAATAAAAAAAATGCATTCAATATACTCTTATTAATTTATTATTAGATTAAAACCAATATTTTTAGCTTTTCCACTTTTTTATTTCACCAGCGACCGGGTTTCGTCGTTACCGACATCATCAGACTGGTCCAGTCTGATGATGTCGGTAACGACGAAACCCGGTCGCTGGTCAAATAAAAAAGTGGAAAAGCTAAAAATATTGGTTTTAATCTAATAATAAATTAAAAATGCAATTCCATCACGAAGTGTCAGTGGATAATATAAATACTCTTATTATATCAATCAAAGTTTGTCACATATTTTATTTATTTGTCTTATTCGTCTTGTCACATTTTCAAAATAAACTAACTAACTAACCATCACGCCGCTTCCCCGCAGGGGTAGGCAGAGAGAACCGAACGCCACACCACTCTGTCTTTGCAAACATTCTTCGCCTCTTATACATTCATGCATCTCCTCATACTTCTCGAGACTCCTTTAGACTACCTTAGACTCCTTTTCAAAACAAGATATCACTAAATCTGATAGATCTTTATGCATCGCGTTTGCTGTGATGTTGATGAAATTTAAAATATGTAATATTAAAAACGTATTATTTGATACTAGTACATTCAATTCTAGTACGCTTGTGAAATATAGTGCATTGTTTGTTTATGGCGGGCGAAAAATGCTGCTGTCACATAGCCTCGGGCGTTTAACGCGCCTCGAAAATAGGGGTTATTTTAGGAAGTGGTGTTTGTGTGCAATCTCATCCCGGCGGCGAAAGGGTTCACGTTTCAAAGGACGCTTTCAATCCCCGAGGGTATAAAAAGTAACAGGGTGGAATTTAATAATGCCGCCATAACAATCCAAACCCGATCATGAATGGGCCTTGGTAAAAACTTAGGGAACTTGGTACATGGAACGATGATGCCTATACACTTCATACTTTATACGAGTATCGAGATTTTATGGAATTTCAGTAAGCTAGTAAGCAAGAATTTAACTTTCACAGCATCTTGATTGTGTCCAAACACTTGTTCAGAAATTAGGGTTTTCTCCAATTAGGAGCTATTTTGATATTTTTTGACATCTCAACATAGATAAAGCATAATATAGAAGTGTGGGTATTTACAGAAATTATGACCTGCTATATTTTGGTTAAGTGACCACTTAATACGCCTGCAACATTCGTAATTTTACCCATGATTGACAACCAACTCTGAAATAAGAGAACTCAGAAATTAGAAAAATCTGCGATGTTGAAGATGTTGTGCGATGGGGAAGAGAAAGAAGACGTTTCTGGAGAGATCATGTAGGAAGAGCGAGTTCGGATCGAGTGGTGAGGGTGGCAGCGGACAGCAGCATAGGCGGGATCAGACCCCCAGGAAGACCACCTAAACGATGGAAGGATAGCTGGCCTTCCACCTCCCAAGAGCGACCCGAGAATGACAGGACCTAGTCCCAAAAGAAGAAGAAGAAGAAGAAGAAGAAGATTGACAACTATACTACTCATTTTTTTGAATCCCTAGGTACTTGATTAATCTCATCACACCATGTCATGACATAATAAAGTGACCTAATATTTTAACTTCTTATTTTTAATGATATTTCAACATAAAGACATCCCAATGCAAGGATATCTCAACGTAAAGCTCGACATGAAGACATCTCGACATGAAGACATCTCGGCATGAAGACATCTCGGCATGAAGACATCTCGACATGAAGACATCTCGGCATGAAGACATCTCGACATGAAGATATCTCGACATGAAGACATCTCAACACGAAGTCATCTCGGCATGAAGGCATCTCAACATGAAGACATCTCGACATGAAGACATCTCGACAAGAAGACATCTCAACATGAAGACATCCCAACATGAAGAAGAATATAAATGTCTGGGTATTCACAGGGTTAAAGACCTGTCATAGGCTGGTAAAGTGATTAATTAATACATCTGTACCATTCACCATACTACTATTCATAGAACATCCATGATTCATTAATTTTTGAAGATGTGTATAAGCACTATTTTAGATTCTTTTTGTATGTTATTGTAAACAATATTATGTAATTGCCAGGTTGTGAGCCATGGAATGATAGGATTTTTATTACTTTGACCCTTGAACAAAGGTTGGTGCTTCATTTCAGTCGAGACATCATAAATATATTGATATGTAATATCATGGATCACTACATTAAAACGATATCAATGCATTAAAATGTGTATAAAATGTTGCACTATCTACTTCACATAGATAATCTCTCATAGAGTCGGTCTGAGAATTTATTTTATGATAAAAGAAATACAAATGTAGTAAAAATAACAAAACATGATTTCTAGATTCAGACGAAACACCACCGAAGCATCAAACAACATTTAACTTTTAGCGGAGATGAAAGAATTTAAACATCTGTGACACCTCAGCTAAAAGCTTCCACACCATCAAAGGAACGTTGACTTTGTCTAGATTTGGATACATATTTTAATCTTAAAATTAAGAAGGTATCTGAAAAACATAAGGCCTCTCTGCAAATCCGGGACGACTATTTAGAGAGAGAGGGCATTTTCCCTGCCGATTCTTAAAATAGCTTTATTATAAAATTCTGTCAGGGATCAAAGGGATGGAGAAGCTGAAAGAATTTAGCGAATCAAAGTGGGCATCTGGATACTCGTTTTGGAGAGCAAGAAAAAGCGAGATTAATTCTCTTATTTAAAATACGCTTTGCAAATAGCTTCGGCACGGTAATTTATCAAAGGGAGGATTCTTGATTGTTTGTTTTGTAAACCCAAAGTCTACACTAATTATTCGAAAAAATCCTTCTCTAATACTTATAGTATTAGAGAAGGATTTTTTATTATCTTCCAGGATAATATTGAGTAAATATGATAATGAATGTCACTCATATCATATATCTTGTTTATACAAATATATATATATATATATATATATATATATATATATATATATATATATATATATATATATATATATATAAATATATATATATATATATATATATATATATATTTATATATAAATATATGTATATATATATATATATATATATATATATATATATATATATATATATATACATATATATATATATATATATATATATATATATATATATATATATATATATATACATATATATATATATATATATATGAGATATATCACAGAGGATGGAACGTCTTATTACACTTTTTGTCTCTTCCGTATTCATACATCTCTTCATAAATATCCGTTGATTATTCCGACTCTCGATCTGTCCACTTTTGAGTTATTAAAAAACATGCAAAAGACAAGCTATTCTCGGTCTTCCTCTGTTTTTATTTCTCGCTCCATTTGCCTAATGAATGCATTTAAAATTAACTTATATTTGAAACACTTTTGTAATATCTTTATGGATTTTATTTAAATTAAAATTTGAAACGAAAAAAAATAGAAAATAAGTCTAAAGAGGTTAAACTTTTTAAATTAAACGACTTTGTTTTAACCACTTTTTATTGGTACACTTCCAATCGGTTTTTACAAGAACCTTGTCATCATCAGGGTTTATGTACTAAATTCTTAAACATTGAAATACTCAATATTTTAATGTTATAAAATTTAAACATTTTATGTACTAAATTGGAAAACATTGAGATTTTCAATGTTTTAGAATTTAGTACATAAACCCTGATGATGACAAGGTTCTTGTCGAAACCGGTTGGATAAAGTGTACCAATAAAAAGTGGTTAAAACAAAGTTGTTTTATTTTATAAAGTTTATAAAATGTGCCACAAAGTATCTGCGAAAAATATTCAAGAAACTAAAGAGGGTAGTTTCTTTTCTGATAAATATACCTACACGTTTTTTTGTAAAATGGGGAAAATTAGGATATAAAAAGTTTGAGAACAACACGAGAAGTTCAAGCATGAGCGAGTCGAAGAAAACGTAAGAGTTGAGAGATATCCTAGTCATTCGGACGAACGCGCTTTGGAAGACGCATAATGAAGCAAAGTAGAGAGTGCGTGTTTTTTTGTTCTACTGCGTGACCTTACTTCGCGTACGTTCACTAAAAATGTATATTAAAATAAGAGTTGTCAGGGTGATGAACAAGACCGTATTTTTCAACCACGTACGAAAAAAATTACGCTGTCATATTTAATTTCTTCTACATTATATTATACCCAATTATCGTGTAGCTTTTTTAACATTCCATGTTTTTTACTTGCTTTTTGCTTTGCTTGCCTTACTTGCTTATGTTTAGACGATTAATATTTTAAGTAATATCAGTAATCTTTTTAAACAATCATTTTTCTTTATCGGTTTTAATAAGCACAGTCGCAAAAAGTAACTTAAATAAATGTGGTTAAAAACAAAGTTTGAGTTTTATTTTTTTATTTAAAGTTTATAATTTTTTTGACAAAAAACGTTTAGGATTTCGATTTCATATATTTTGAACTTTGAGGTAGGGTAAGGTAGATACAAATCTCGAAATAAATATATGAAATAATGGCTAGTACAAAAATAACATAGATAAATGACATTAAATAAAGTATGAGGTAGATTATTATTTTTTACAAGTGTGAATTTTAAAAGTTTAAAATAAATTATGTTGGTGAGATGTAAAGAAGCTTTTTACTAAGCAGAAACTCTTATATTAGTATGTGAGGTATGTGTATGTGAACAAGTATTTGGACACACTCAAAATGATGTTAATAAATTATGTTATTTTTTAACATAAAACTAGACGACAATAAATTTATAAAGTATTCTTCTTTAAACACTATCTGCACGTAAATGATACATAAGGCATCAAATAGGATAGAAGCGGTATTAATTTATATATACATATATATATATATATATATATATATATATATATATATATATATATATATATATATATATATATATATATATATAATATATATATATATATATATATATATATATACATATATATATATATATATATATGTATATATATATATATATATATATATATATATATATATATATATATATATATATATATATATATATATATATATATATATATATATATATATATATATATGTATACAAGAGTAAATATAATATGTAATATCTTTGAAGTACACAGGGTGAACGACATAATAGCGGTATGGGAAAGGAAATGAAGAAGATATACTAGACAAGAAAAGGAAAAAAAGCAACAGTGACTAGGGGGTACAGGGTTGCATACCCGAACTCAAACTAGCTTGTGTCACTTCATTTGGATATTGAATGTTACCCTTGATAAGCAGCTGAAGTGTGCCGAAATTCAATATGAACGGATAAAGGTTTGAACGAAAATAAATATTTCAAAACGTTGTACAAACTTATATTAAGAAAACTCAATTTCTTGGCTTTTCATAATAAATTTGGATGTTCCCATAAATACATAATATAATTTAGATTCCTACATATTGAAAAAAAAAAACTTTTACAAAACAGGTAGAAATATTTATCTTTTAAGAGGATCATGTATTAATTTTTTAAATTCTTTATGTTTTGGAATAAAAAAATAAAATCTTCCTCAAAGTAGTTTTATACAAGAAAAATCCGTTATTTTTATTTGGGAGGATTTAAAAAGCTTTTAGTTTTTCTTTGAAAATAAACATGAAATCTCGCAGTAGGATTTCATGAAATGAGTTTGTATTTAAATAAAAAAAGAGTGTATACCCAACTCGCAGTGTCTGCGAAAGAGGAGCTTTTATACGGTATAAAGATGATAGGAAATAGATCTACTGAGATTCATATCGGGATCCACCCAATGTTTTCTAGTCAGCAGAGCAAATTGAAATGGCGAATCTACCTTTCTTAGTCATATCTGAAACAAAAATAATTTATTGAGTAAATTCTTCTTAGCACAGATAAACTGCTTTGTATTTTATATATAAGCGTATATCAGAATGAAACTGATAATCAATTAAGAGGAAAATAAAAATTTGTACTTACGAGTAAAAAAATATAGAAATGACAAAATATTAAGCGCATCCTGAATATATTTAATAATATTTGAACATTTAGCTATTGTCGATTTAAAATACTACACTACAAATTATTTAAATATTTTAAAGATGTTTTCATTTTCATGGATATTATTGAAATATTTTATGGATATTTTATAAAATATTTTTCACGCATAACTTACGAGTTATACGGTAATTTGGTCACCTTTAATATTGAAACGAACAAAATAAAAGTCGAAGAACTGCGTCTCTTTGTTCTTCTCGCATATATTTATAAATACAATTTTAATACACAAATTCTTTAAAAAAATACACAATGTTTAATATAATTTAAAATTATAATAAATTTGGAATAAACAATATTCCCAATGAGTTATTTCTATTTCTCATTTGGGGACATGGGATTAAGGTTAACAAGACTGGAACACAAATAATAAAGTAACAAAAAATATTTAAAAAAAACTAACTAACCATCACGCCGCTTCCCCGCAGGGGTAGGCAGAGAGAATAGATTGCTGCACCACTCTGTCCTTGCAAACATTCTTCGCCTCTTCCACGTTCATGCATCTCCTCATACATACCCGCCGATAGTTACGACGCCTAACCTGACCACTTTCAAGTATTTGGCATACCTGATCGTGCCATGTTTTTCTCGGTCTTCCTCTGCTTCTTTTCCCACTATCATTCGCCTCCTAAGTTTGTTTTACCGTTCTTTCTTCACTCATTCGTTCTACATGTCCAAACCATCTCAACACACCTTTCTTAACAAAAAATATTTTTTTTAAATAACCAAAACTAATAATTTTTGTAGGTAGGTACCTGTACATAATATACCCATAAAATCACCTCGTCAACGTATAGGTTCATTATCCGCATCCAGTATATTCAGCATAATCTGTTTAAATTTAGTAACATAACATAATATGTAATTTCATTTAAAATAGAATCACATAACAACTCGAATGATCATTAACTCTTGTAGACTCAGCACTCTAATTCGATTAAACAAACACACATGGCCTGTGATTTGAATTTCAAAAGGCTTACTTAGCAGTAAAACAATTTTGCCTGTGTTTCGGCTTTGTTTATTTACTCTGCCGACTGATACATGTAACACACTTAAATTAGGGAAATTCATATACCTTGTTAAGGGTGTTCAAACCCCTTAACTTATGCCTACCAAATATAATAAATACAAGACAATGACATCCGTATACGGTACATAATCACGAACTTAAAATAATTTCAACAGTTTAATCAGATCATGAACTTTGAAAAGTAAGGAAAATTGGTAATTTTAAGCACAAATTCTGTTAAAATTCATAACACCTTGTAATATTTCATCGTGTAACAAAACAAGCCATTTTTTTTTAATTTTGCCCGGACCCAATGGTGCATAGGGCACTGCATCGCATTGATGCAGTTTTCTTTCCCTTCAGATACCAGTATCAATTCTCATTTTAATGCATATTCCCACCAAGATATTTAAATAATCTTTTGCATACATCTATCCCAGAAACAAACATTTTTTTACATTCTTTAAATCTAGAATGCTCCATTACGTTTACCAAAGTGGTACGGCCGCAAAGAATCACAAATTTATATTTTAAGGAACACAAAACTTTCAGATTGTAA
>NW_028280809.1:260000-280000 GCF_059751285.1 Brachycentrus maculatus
AAATTTTTGTAATGGCTTCATCATCATCAGTGTTAAATTAAAATGAATGTTACAAAACCCAAAACTATGTTATGCTCCGTCACCAGTAACCAAAGTCTTATAACTAGGACTCGAGTATTTTTCTTACATCTCCCTTCAACCTTGTTTTACATCACATACTCGTATCTCGCTTCTAAAACATGTTAACATGTCCAAAGTTGGTACATATCTTTTCTTCATGCGTTTTTGGACGTCTTTATGCCGCACATTTTCATCCAAAGATATCTTCATTACTCTCCTAAACGTCTCTTTCTTTTTTGAACTTGTTTGGGTTGGCGTCCACATTTCTGCACAATAAAATACGAGTACATAGGTACTTCTGATGAGATCATCTCATAAATACAACTTCCTTTCTTATCTAATTCGGTCTGTCAGAAATAATCAAAACTAACGATTACTCTTTAATAATAATGCGATAATTGTATCGGGAAAAACCAATCATAATGTTTTAAAGGCCCAGTATTAAGTACAACATATTTTTTTCTAAATCCAGGTAACATTTTACGTAATAGATTTTTCTTAAAACCCCGTTTTTGTATTAAAAAAATAAGTTTTTATTCGAAATAATTCTATGGTTTTGAAAAGAAAAGAGTTATTGAAAGGTGCATAGTTAAAAAAAATATAAAAAAATATATTTTCCATGTATATTCAAAGATAATAATGTTTACATTTTTCATCAAATCCAATATACATTTTTTTATATTGAGCGTGAGCACACGTCTAGCCCTGAGCGTGGCTGAACGCATTCCGATTTAAATGCTTGAGACAAGCTTGAGATCTCAACCTTAAGGACGAAGAACATCTTCAGAGTATATTGAACCTAACGATGTTCATATTTGGCGAAAAACACCTATTTTTTTGTTTTGCAATGAAATTTCACATTGAAAATATAAACTAAAAATATTTTCAGTGTTTTTTATTGTAATTTGAATTAAACTAGGTCACAGTATCATGAAATAAACTGACAATAATTGTTTTCAAATCTGTCCACTTCATATTTTTAACATAAATTCGTAAAACGCGGTAACTTATGGTGTTATTGCTAAAATAAGTCATATTTTTACATTTATGAATGTGAAATGACGTACAATATTAAATTTATCGTAGAAATCCGAACCTTAGATCTATCGAGGTTAATAGTATGGATTTCCTTTTAGATATATTACTTTCTTTATGATAACCATAAAGGTCATATTACATTGCGCGGAACAATGTTCGACTAAATGTAATTTACTGTTTTTTTTACATCGAGCTTCTGGTTAAATATATCATCCTCATAAAAAAACAGGAAAGAGATCATTGGAATACAGACGATACGAATAATCAGAAATACCTTTATGTTCGTGATTATTTAGTGAGGGGATAGTCAAACATTAAAACTCTTATTTTAGGCCAATAGATAATTCATTTAGGGCAGAATTAAAATATTATCTTATAGAGTGTCCACAGCATTGTTCCGCAAAGTGTGTGCCGCGGCACACTGCTGTACCATGGTGATTAGTAGGTGTGCCGCGGAAAAAAGTCTAGTTTTGTGAAAATAACACAGTTGCTACAAATTTTAATAGCTTGTGCTCAATGAAGTAGGTTTACATTTCGCATTAAACATGATATGTTAAATATTTTACCATAACGTCGCTCACTCCTTTCAAGAACGTCATGTATCAAAAATCAACAATTTTCAGTTGTACATGTTTTCGGAATGCCCAGAAAATGAACTTTATCCCAGCAAAAGTGGCATACTTTTAACTTAGTATTTACCCGCTACAGGGCAGAAAGTGTTTTTTTTTGCCTTTTGAAGAAAAGGAATTGTTTGATTATTTTTTTAATTTACTAAATATTTTTCAAATGGAGACAAAACCTTCAGGTTTAACCTAAAAAGATTTGTTGCATAGTGAAAAGTTCTATAAGTGGCTTGATATTTATTTTAAATACATTGTATTATATTTTTAAACTTTAAACAGGTTCTCCAGAAAATCAAGTTTTTCTATTTATGACGTTGTTGAAAGGAGTGAGCGATATGGTAAATATGCACCTCTGAAATTTCTTAATTTTGTAAGTGTACCTTGAATAGAAAAGGTTGACGGAACACTGGTCTACAGGATAAAAATTATTGTTATTGTAATTATTGTATTAAAATATTAGTTTCGAAGAAAACGCCTAAGTACTACGAGAACACCTCTGTTGTATATATTGCCTAACAACAGGCGCTATTCTGATATTGCGGTAAAATAGGCGCACATCTCAATAAACTCAAATTCAGTTTCTTTAATGTTTTTCGCAGATACTTTGCACCACATTTTATAAACTTTATATAATTAAACCACTTTGTTTAAACCACTATTTTATAAACTGATGATGACAAGGTTCTTGTCGAATGCGGTTGGTTAAAGCGTACAAATAATAAAATAAAATAAAAAAGTTGTTAAAACAAAGTTGTTTAATTTCATAAAGTTCAAATTTAGGTATTTATTGTATTTAAACATATAACATACATAAGTCACATATTTATTACTTACGATGATTAACTTCAATTACTCATTTTAGGTATGGGATTAAGGTTAACAAGACTTAGTTGTATTTAAAATCAGTTTGGAGTATATATTGACCTAATACGTATTCGTTACTTTTTGTTTGCCTAATGTATTCTTTACTTTTCTGTATTTATATGATTTTTCTTAGCAACTAAAGTTTTAAATATTAAATATATTATGACCTAGAAATACGCAATGCGCAACGAAATTTTTGCATTGATTAACGTGATCAACGTTGAATTATTGAATTAAAAAACCGAATGGGGTAATGAATTTTTGTGAAGAGTTTACGTAATTCGGTTTTTATTCGATCTCCATTTCTAGCAATTGGAAGGTGCATTGGATCGAGGTGGTGTCTACTTAATTATTAATATTGTAATATCATGAGGTGATTTTTATTTGGTAGTGAAATAGATTTGAAGAAACACAGATAGCGGAAGTATACAAACTCTGGGTAAAAATCATTGATATTATATAGAACTGGAAATAGGGGAAGATTAGTATATATAGGAAAAGAATGACGAGTCCCTTGAGGAAGATAATACAACATTTATCTTTTTTATTTATATGTTTTTTTGAATAATGTTTTGCACTCCAAAATGATATTTGAATAATATAAAATACATTTTTATCATCGTTTTTTTTTCACCCAAGATAGTCGTTTAAAATGAAAATACATTGCATTTTAACTGTTTAATATTACAGAACTGGCGACCTATCGAATTAACAGAAATATTCATTTACTTTGTAAATTAAACATTACTTATTTTTTTACATCTCATCAAAGATGAAGAAGAATATGGAAGTCTGGGCATTTACCGGGCTGACGACCGTCATAGGCTGGTTTAAGTGATCACTTTACACACGTGTGCTAACCAATTCTACCATTATTGACAACCACATTACTCAAATTCTTGGAAGTTCTATATATATGAACCAATTGTGAAACATTGTTCTTGAATCACTACAACTTCACTATAGACATCTATTGGTGAGATGAAAATAAGCTATAAATATAACTTATACCAGCCTATGACGGTTTTCAGCCCCGTAAATGCTCAGACTTCCATATTCTTCTTCATCTTTGATGAGATGTCAAAAAATGATATGAAAATTACTCCTGTAATTGGAGATAATCTAGATTTTGTGAACAAGTATTTGGACACACTCAAAATGTTGTAAATATGACTTGATACAACTATTTATTAAAATCAATTGTCACACGTGTTTTCACGTTGTCCACGTTATCTCTGGTTAAAATTTACTCACTCTTCCATATTTTAGCGTCCCAAGGGCACAACTCAAAAAAATCTTTCAAAGTATAATTAAAATGTAACTTTGTTTTGAAATCACTATAAGTATATAATAATAAATAATAATAAAACCCTTATCCGCACCCCAATGGTGCAAAGGACACTGCGTCATATAAACGCAGTGTTATCTTGATCGTTTACACATGAAGGAAAGGTGATCAGCCCTCCGCTTCAAGTACCAGTCCAGGGTAATATTGAATAAATATTACAGTGAAAAAAATCACTCATATTTATTCTTACCCCCCCTGGGAATCGAACCCGGGTCCTCCAGAACGGTAGCCGAGCGTGCTGACCATTACAATAAGACAATAAGTATATAGTTTTTTTTTTTAAACAAAGTTTCATTTTAATTATAAAATGGAAAATCACAAAGTTATGCTTCAAATATAAATTTTATTCCTATAAAGTGTTTGAAAATGATGCAGAATGCATCAAATACTCGTGACTATATGTTAAGAAATGTGTTCACCAAATTTAATTTAAATTGGAAAGATTAGGTAAAAGGAAGATGCAAAAAAATGACTGATAAATCAATAAATGAAATAATTTACTTTCATTAATTGGTTCAGCAGTCATTTTGTGGTAAAAATCTAACCTTTTTAATTTAAGATTTACTTGGTTAACACTTACTTTTCTTAAAATGTCTTGTAACACGTGTTTCGATGCATTTCGCACAATTTTTTTTAAAATAGTGAAACACATGTCAAATATATTTTGAGAGACAGTGGTATTTACCAAGTGAAACATAATTTTACTTATATAATACATCATTTGTTGCAATTTTCATAGAAAAAAATATGATTATTTTTATAATAAAGTTTAAAGGAGTACCAAAACAGCGTTTCAATTAAAATAGATTAACAGAATGGAACGTTTATTTATATATTTTTTTTATTTTTTATTAAAGAAATATTTGTGTTTTTATTATTTACACAAAATATTTCAATTTCAAACTATTTCTGTGAGCATTTTGTTTTGTTATTTGTTTCAATAATACATTTTTAAAATAAATCTTTCGTGTTGCATACTATATAAATACGAGGCTTACAATTTAAAATAGCTTTCTTGTCTGCGATTAATTAAAAAGCTCAAGAAAATGTTTCGGGACGCACAATTTATTCATGAAATATGGCGAAGGATGGAGTGTAATCAAGCTTAGATGTTGTTGTTTATTCAGAAATTGTGTCTTGTCATCCAACCATGCTGACGTATGAAGATGCGAGCAAGTGAATATCTAGAATATGTAGTGAATATCTAGAAGCATAATTAAGAAGACATCCAAGATGTTTCTGTTATAATTCTGTGTAATTATTTTATTGTAAAACCTTTTTACTTTAAATTGTTATTGTATCTTTTGTATGTAATGTATATAAATGTAATAAATAAAAAAAACTGCCTAAAGAGCCGTAATACATATAGTAAAAAAATGTATGTATCTATGAAATAAATAAATAAAATAAAAATTAAAAAAAATAAATAATTAATCTTGTGGAAACCCAGAGAAAACTTATAGAAATATCAACTACAAAAAATATTAAAAATAAACCAATATATCTACAACATTTTGAGTGTGTCAAAATACTTGTTCACAAATCTGAAAAAGTAACCCCTAATGGCATTAAGCATGTTGTAAATAAACTAACTGGTCAAATAAAAAATGGTCAGCTTAAATAAAAAATAAAAATGTTTTGTAGCGTTTCTCAAGAATGTGAATATAATCCAGGATTTGGACCTCACATACAAATAAAAGAGTTTTTTCTTTTTAAAAGCTTCCCTCATCCCACTTCACATTCACTCACTGTGTTTCGAGTTTGGTCATTATATCTAGAAGTTTCAAGAATTTGTGCAGTGTGTTTGTCAATCATGGGTAGAATTGGCGAATGTGTGTAAAGTGATCATTTAAATCAGCCTATCACGGTTGTCTTCTTCAAACCCTTATCCGCACCCCAATGGTGCATAGGGCACTGCATTATATAAACGCAGTGTTATCTTGATCGTTAACACATGAAGGAAAGGTGATCAGCCTTCCGCTTCAGGTACCAGTCCAGGGTAATATTGAATAAATACTAGAGTGAAAAAATCACTTATATTTATTTTTACCCCCCCTGGGAATCGAACCCGGGACCTCCAGTACGGTAGCCCAGCGTGCTGACCATTACACTACGGAGGCGGACAAAATCACGGTTGTAAGCCCCCCAAATATGCTCAGAACATATTTTTCTTCATCCATGTTGAGATGACAAAAATATAATATTTCTACCGCTATTATTTTTTCTTATCATTTCTACATATGGTATTTCGGTATTTTTACATATGGTTTTTAATTTCCTTAAAAATAGGAAAGGAATTTTATGTAAAGATTAAAAAAATTCAGTATTTTTAGTGATGGTATCGGCAGGTACTTTGTATGGGCGCTTGTCCACTACCCGGAATTTTACCGTCCGGCAGTCTAGTGTGATCGAATTTACGCGCAACGTGTTCACGCACCGATCAAGAGCACTGATCCTACCTTTTCTCAATAATGATATTTACAATTGAACATAGAAAAAACAATTTAAAGATCTACCTATATACTGTAATTATTCATTATTTTTTTCTAATATTATTTTATTATCAATATATGGCATCAATATACATACATGGACACAATTTTATTTGTTCATTCACAAATGAATTCAAAGGATGGTAAGAAATTGTTTGCCAAATATTTATCCTGTGGTATGCGCATTTGAATGCAAGGTTGTGGGGAAGGATTCCCGAAAATTGACAGTCATTTTTATTGTTTGTTGATGAATTGTAATTTCCATTCTTCTTGTGAATCTTACCGTGCGAAAAGGGTGAATCATTTTTCCTGCTATATTTTGCGGTTTAGACCTAATTTCTGCCGTTTATAAGTAGGTAAGATGAGACAATGAAAAATTATGTTCAATTTTAAAAAGATCCAATTACTTTGGATTTTGCAAACTTTATTAAATTATTATTAAAATAGAATTAGGGCGTTTGTCCACTATACGGAATTGCACGGAATTTTATCGGCACGTCAGTTAGCGTTTTAAAACGATGATTGGCTTGGATTGGCTTGTGCTCTTGTCCATCTTTCTTCGGATCGGTGCTCTTGATCGGTGTGTGAACACGTTGCGCGTAAATTCGAGCACGCTAAACTGTCGTAGTCGCTTTCTTCTTCTTCTTCTTCTTCTTCTTATTATAGGCCTTGCGGCCTGTTTTTAAGAGGGATTAGCCTCGATTCCCAGCTATCGGCCCATCTCTTTGGTGGTCTGCCCAGGAGTCGTCTACCATGGGGTTGGCCGTACAATGCGATGTGGGAGAGTCTGGATGGTTCCGTTCTCCTCACATGCGCACACCATTGTCTTCTTCGTTGCCTTCCCCACCTAACGACATCTTCGATCTCGCATATTTTCCTGATCTTGGCATTTCTCAAACTATCTCGAAGACTCTTGCCTGTTATGCTTCTCAGAGTCTTCATTTCTGACACTCTAAGCGCGTTTTTTGTGGCAGCGGTGTCTGCTCTACTTTCGATTCCATACGTCATGATGGCTTTTATTTTTAAAACCGGACTGCCGGACGGTAAAATATCGGGGAGTGCACAAACGCCCTAAGTCTATGATAAACAAGACGTTTTGTGAAAATCGCTTGATTTTTCAAGTTTCTCCCTATTTCTAGACAGACGATGCCATTTCTCACTCGCCGTTGAATATTCCTACACCAAACAATAATAAAAACAATGGAGAAATTTCCATAATAATCAAATTTCTTCTGCCGCAACCGAAATCCGAGTCATAATAAGGGGTGGATGGAGAGGGATGATATTATTAGACGAAGGGTTCTCTTCACTTCTAAAGGGGTTGGCCATCTTGCAGCCCATTTGGAGATATCACTATTCCTGATTTATTGTTCTTCAGACATGTTTTTGGGTCGATTAACTCTGCCAATCTCGTACAGAGGGGAAAATATTTGTATTTGTTATTTTATTTGTTATTTGTATTTGTTATTATAACTTGTTTTGATGCCACTACATAAATAAAGTTGATAACATCCAATTATATAAAGAGCATTGATTGATAACTATTCTCATTATATCTGTAACAATGTTTTAAAACACTCCTTTTCATTTATCATTCACATTGTGTAATAACATTGTTATATACAAAATGCAATTTCAATAACTTACTCACAATTTTTTTAATTAAATTATTAACCTTTTTTTATGAAAAATAAATGTTTAATAAATAAAAAAATCGTCCGACCAAATTTAAAAGTTTAGAAAGTAATTTTAATAATAATTACATTTTACTTTTTTTATTTAATTTTTATTTGTAGTTTACCTAAACATTTGTATTTTCACTCACTTCTTATTATTTAAGTTACTTTTTATGAAATATTACGCCAATAGGTAGTTAGTCATTAGAAACACTTGATTGATAGTTCGTTTGTGTAGGTACCTAGCCGTTAACTAAAAGCCAACCCACATTATAACTATTCAATTTAAATGAGATTAAAAAATTTGATAACCTTATATATACCCTTAATTCTATTGAAGGGAATAGGTGTTTTATTATATCAGAATTTTACCTGCAGACAAGCCTCTAAAAAGAAGTGTTTAACGGGTAATTTTTTTTTCTAAAAAACCAATCTTTAAAATTATGTGAGTATCGAATTTTTATTTTTAATAACACTTCATTTCTCTTATACACATCGCCCACTCAAAAATCGTCAATTTTTAGTTGTGCATGTTTTCGGAATGCCCAGAAAATGTACTATATCCCAGCAAAAGAGGCTTATTTTTAACTTAATATTTACCCTCTACAGGGCAGAAAGTGTTGTTTTTGCATTTTGAGAAAAATGTATTGTTTAATTATTTTTTTAAATTTACTAAATATTTTTCAAATGCAGAAAAAATCTTCAGGTTAAAAAGATCTGTCACACAGTAAAAAGTTTAATAAGTGGCTGCATATTTATTTTTAAAACATTGTATTCTATTTTTAAACTTTAAAAACTTTCTCCTGAAAAATCAAGTTTTTTGATTTATGACGTTCTTGAAAGGAGTTCTGAATTGTGTATTTTTTCCCATTCTGGGAAACACCTTCAATTAAAACAACTACAAAAACCATAAGACTTGATTAAATAAGCCGTGTTGGAATTTCCCATATCTAATTGAAACCATTTGTTTGTGTGAATGAAATAATTACTTTGGCCCGAAATTCCAATGACGTCTTCTTCAGTTCTTGATTTAGACAAAAATAGTATAACGTCTTCGGAGATTTTTTGAAGGTTTCCCTAAGTTTTTTTTAGCTAAAATAAAAACAATAATTGTCATATACAACATTTTGAGTGTGTCCAAATACTTGTTCACAAAATCTGGATTATCTCCAATTACAGGAGTTATTATCATATTATTTTTTGACTAGAATTGGTGAATGTTACACGTGTGTAAAGTGCTCACTTAAACCAGCCTATGACGGTCGTCAGCCCCGTAAATGCTCAGACTTCCATATTCTTCTTCATCTTTGATGAGATGTCAAAAAATAATATAGTAATTGTCATGTTATATTTAATATTCGTATTTTTTATTTAATGTTTTTTTTTTTAAATCATATATTACTTAATTTGTTAGATGATCTCCATCTTCATATTCATAATATAATATAATAAGATTTATTGGATTTTATAAAATGGGTTACATATTGCAAATTGAGAATTACTCCAGAATTAAAATCTTCCTGTTACAATAGTTTCTGAAATATTTTCGAAAAACACCCGTTTTAGTTAGTTGTTTTTTAAATTTAAAATCCATTTCAAATAAATTTAGATACGACTCAGAAACTAAATTCTTATTATTCGATTTCGCGAATAATTAATAAGTGAAATCGGTGGTTATAAACTAGGAGAAGCATTAATCTGGAAGAGGTGAAGTTATTTTTTAAAATACTGTGTGGTGTGGCATTATTTTGTATCTGCCTGCCCCTACGGAGAAGCGGCATAGTGGTTAGATAATGTATTAACGTTTCCACACGTCTTACACATACAAACGAAACTATTGTTGGGTTTTTCTTAAGGAAATTTTGCTTTTAAAGGACCATAGACGCAGTTAATTACTGATGAATTTTCTGATTACCAAACATATAGCGTACGTATGTACCAGGAAGCCATTATATTGTTTTTTTTATATTACCACAGTGAATCAATATGTAATTTATATTTTGTTATTGACCGTCTAATTCAAAGTATTAAAATTACAATGTACTATTTTGCTTCTCATTATTTAAAGTAACGACCGCAATGGGCAACATGTACCAAATATAAATTTATTTTTCTTTGTATAAAATTTTTGATTCTTGCGTTTAATAATTATCATTTTAATATAGTCCTCAAACAAATAACCTCAAAAAATAAGTTTTCATACAAATGCTGGAACTAGTATAATTTAAATTTAACTTCGAGTCTTTTATTGAAATAGTCCCATTTTGATTCATTTGTCTTCTTTCTCTCTTTCAAAATTTTATTTTTGTACAAATTTCAAAACGTTATAATTTTATTCTAATGACCTGATGATGGAATCATTATTCCAAAACCGGTATTCACGAATTAGTGTTTATTAAAGTGGTATTACACAAAGTGAACGATGAATGATAAGGAGAGTGTTATATTACCATACCACAAAGTTAAAAATGTTTTTAACCCTTTCCGGTCCATAATTTTTTTTTTTAATTCCATCAGGTCCACAATAGATTTACAGCATTACAGGGTAAAACAATACATCAAAGTTTTTTTTTTTTAAATAAAACTACACTTGTGTTAAAAATTTATTTTTATTTTGAATGTGTACAATCTTGTCTCTTATTATTACATTTTACACTAAATACGAGTGAGAAAAAAATACGTTTGCTTGTATTTTAACACTAAACTGATGAAAAAAAAAATGTCGAATGACATTCGACATAGGACCGGAAAGGGTTAATATACAAAATATAAACAAGCTAATTTATCTTTTTAACAAAACTATCAGTTAAATTATCATCATGTTCCCCATTCATGAGCATTTGCAAGTATCCTCAGTAAACAGTATCAATCAAACAAGACTTAGTTAGTCGGACATTGGCTCGCTGTGGACAGTTAATGCATCACTTCACCTTGAAGACTATTTGCTTAACCATTAGCATGGTGGAAGGTGGTTTCGTTAGGTCTGGGAGACACGTCACACGGACGACACGCTTTGAATGCGTAATGTCCTTTGTCGACGGACACCTTTCCTGGTACGATTACAGTGAGACCGCCTCCTTGCGACTAGTTCTCAAACTGTCTAATTCTTATATTTGAATGTCTTCTTCTTCTTCTTCTTCTTCTTTTTGTAAATCCCAGAGATCTGTTCGTGCCTCCGCATGACGCTCTTGGGATATTGACTCCCAGCTGTCTTTCCATCTTTTCGGAGGTCTGCCTGGGGGTATGCGGCCTTCAGGGTTGCCTTGGAGGGCGATACGTGGAAGTCTGTCTTCTAACATTCTGTTTATATGTTCCTTCCAGTATTGCCTTCGTTGTCGTCCCCACCTCACTCCACCATTGCCGGTCTCAAGCTCCGGATGAGAAAGGAGGAGGGTTTATAGACTAGGCTAGCTATCTATCTATACAAAATAAAAAGGCTCATAGAACCGCCGCAAAAGCCTCGGATATTTGAATGTATTCACACAAATCTGGATTTGTCCCCTTTGAAGTTTTTTTTTATATTGACATCTCAATATTGATGAAGAAAAATAAAGAAGTCCGGCTATTAACAGGGTAAATATCCAGCATCAGAGGCAAGCATTCTAGATAGGCAGTTTACTCGCTTTCCATATAGAAACACGACCCGTGCCTACTATGCCTTATCCTAACCCAACTCTACTGCCTATTCTGATTAAAAACTCTCTGCACGCCACTGCCAGATATCCATATTCTTTTACATTTATTTTGAGACGTCAATATAAATAACTACTAAGTGAACAAACTCAGATTTGTGAACAACGATTTGGATACCCTCAAAATATTTTGAATAAAATAACTAGTCAATAACTGTTATACATACAAATACATACAAAATACACTTTAATAAAACTGGAAAAATACTTTTCCAGGAATCTCATAATAAGTTAAATAATTAGGGATGAATCTTACATACAACAAAAGTTACTCAACTCAACCATAAATGGTGTCGAAACTCAGAAGATAAAGAACTTAAATAAATGAATATATAAATTACATAGAACCCAGTCAGGGATTCATAATGAATGGACTGAAAAAAAATACTTTATGAAATGATATTTGTGCAAGTTTGTTTCTTACCATATATTTTTTTTATAGGCCTATCTACTATACGTTTCATTGCTTTATATTTTACATTTTGCCTATGTTATCTTATTTCTTACTTTCTTTTTGTTTTTCAGTCTTATTTACCTTAATCCTATGTCCAAAAATAAGTAATGGAAATTACTCATCAGGAATATTATACTCGTATATTTAGACCTTTGTATATTAAAAATTTAAAAAAAAAATTAAAATAGTACACAATTTCCGAAATTTGAGAAGTATTTGACTCATTTGTTCTACAAGTCCAAACCATCTCAACACACCTTTCCTCATTTTGTGATACCTGATACAAAAAAAGCTATATCAGCATCATGCCCTTAAGTTGTAATCTCGTTAAATCATATTTATGTGCATGAGCCAATCCCATTTCTCGTTCCTGGATACGTAGTTATTTCTTTTCGTGTTATTTTTAGTTAATCCCGTTGGGAGAGAAATGTTTCGCTGAGGGGGCAATAAACGCATTTATTATTCTTTAGCTGCAGTGATCTGCATCTTTCTTTACACGACCGGTTTCCACTGATCGGATGCTTGGATATTATGCGTGCAACTTAGTCAGATGCACTCTTTGTTTGGGAATATATAATGAATAATATTGCAATGGCATGTAATCTGATTTAATCAACCATTTTATAATCATTATATCTCTCGTAATTAGAAACGTATTACCAATAAACATTATGTAATAGTTTATAGACGAAGGCTTCCCTGGTAGGGAAAATATTTGTGTCCTTATTATGTGCACAGATATTTGACTTGCAAGTTTATTAATGTGGACACTACTAGTTTCGAGAACTATGTATGGTGTCATAAACAGGCAAAAATATAAAAAAGTACAAATATTATACAACAGTTTGTATTTTTATTTGTATAAGAGAATATCTGTAGTACTCGAAATTAGTCGTCGAATAAACCCAAAAAGATGTCTCATACAAATGTTTTAATGTGTATATATATATATATATATATATATATATATATATATATATATATATATATATATATATATATATATATACACATATATATATATATATATGTATATATATATATATATATATATATATATATATATATATATATATATATATATATATATATATATATATATATATATATATATATATATATATATATATATCATCATGTTACCCGATCATTAGTTATTTGAAAACAAGATCGATAGTCCTGCACTTCAGGCAGCAGTCCAGAGTGATATTATATAAATTTTAACTTATTTATTTGTTAAGGTAAAGTATTCGTTAAGTTGCAGCTTATTTTCCTTAAATCCAGGAAGCATTTTACGTAATGGATTTTTTTTTCTTAAAACACCGTTTGAGTATTGAAATAATAAACTTTTTTTTATCAAGTTTAGAAAAAAGAAAAGAGTTATTGAAAGGTAACGACTGAAATAAAAATATATATATATTTATTTATTATAAAAAACATCCAATATACATTCTTTAAAAAAATCGGGTGTGAACAGACTTGTGACCTCTCCGGTGGTTTCCAGTGACGTGAATTCTGTCTTGCGTTGCATCCCCTTAAGCAGTTACTTTGTGGAAAAACATGAAAACTTATTTTTATACATAAATAAATATTGCAATGACAAAACACTCTTTTTTATTTTATTACTAGTATAGTGAATTTCTATTTTTCGAATATCCAAAATGTCTACAAAAAAAACCTTTCCATATTTATTATAACACTTATGGAAACAAAAAAACAGTATCCATAAATTAAAAATATTTAACCAGACAAAAAACATTATAACTACAATTTTGGAAACAAGGCAGGAAGGATATTGGGATAACCGCTATAGAATACAATGAAGAATGAAAGCAGAATTAATGTTATATAAATAAATGAATTCAAACATTTGTTTGTAAATAAATTGTGGTATGAATATTACAAAAAAAAATATTTATATTATTATCATGACATACACATGTTTCAAAAATGTACATTTGTAAACATAATATGTATGATTTAAACCAAATTAATATTTTGACTAAATTAGTTGCAATTTATTTACCCTATTGTATTAATAAAAACTATTCAAATACATTTTTTATCCTTGATTACATTGTAAATCTTCAATGCTTACTATATTAATCAAAGTATTACTTAAGTAAATCATTCATATTAGCATTATTGGTTCGTCTCGCTCGCACTCACTCGGAATCGATCCATAATTTATATTCAATAATAATCGATTTATTGTTCTTTTTAAATAACGATTTATTCTCAATCAATAGCACGCAATTATGCATAGATTTTCAGTATCAAGAATACCTATTACAAGATCATTGCTTACAAAATTTCTAACTTTGGTCAAGATACGTATTTTAAAATAATTGTATTACAAAATTAAAAGTTCTTGAGATCAAAACTAGATTTATGCAGTGAAGGAATAAATTATTTGAAATTAAAAATAAAACTCTTAAAAAAAGAATCTTTTTGAATTTATTAATGTAATGCAAGATATATAGATATTTTAAATTGAAGCATAAATATAACTTCTGAAATTTGTGTAATGTGATTTTCAATCTAAGATAGAATAGTATTTTTTTTTACTGTATACATTTATTTAAATCACAATTTTAACATATTTAAAAAATATATACATGCTTATATATTTTTCAGAGACCCACCAAGCCACCTTGTGTGTCTTGTCGGTGGAGTTCTTTTTTAATACATTTTTTTTTGTTTTTTTAACCTAATATACACACAAAAAAGAGAGAGAAATTAACAATATATACATTTTACAATTTTCATAAAATTAACTCTCGATCATTTACTCATTCCTTTATTTTGCCTTTGTTCCATATTTTATTTTGAACTCTAACATCCATCGGCAACAAATTAAAAATGTTCGGAACGATATATTACAGTGTTCGACTCCCATATGTATTGTTTATTCTTGGGACTATCGAACGTTTGTTGTGTGTAATGTTACAGTGTATAAAGTGAACACTTATATCAGCTAATGACAGATCAAAAGCCTTGTTAATACCATGACATTCATCTTCATGTTCGTTAAAGTATCAATAAAAATTTCTGATAAGAAAAAAAATTATAAATTATTACGTTAAATGACACGTAAAAATACTTTTAATACCTGGATTCTTCAAAAATAAATCTAAACCCTTTAATTTTTTGAACTGCCTACCAATGCTTGAACATCCCTGATTTCGTGTTTGCGAATCATGTTACTGACTTGCTTGAATAATTATGAGCTTTGGGGTGTATTTAAATATTTTACAACAATCGACAATAATTCTTGTTTCCTTGTGACAAATTCCTCGATGTTTGGAAGCCTTTGTTATCATATAAATATTGTCCTCACGACACAAAGGTATTGTTTAGAGTTAGAGGTTTAATTTACATTGTTTATGTGCGACTTAACATCAGCGAACTGAAGTCAACTGAATTTTCATTGGATTTTTTTTATTCAAATCACCACCGTACATTTTTATGCCTCATGTACCTTATGAAAAAGAATATGTTGAAGAATAAAAAGGAATTTGAATAAAGTGGCCAGTACGAATTCAATCGCTTAGTTTACGAATCTAAAATGTATAAATTATTTTACAAATAAATTAACTAACTAACTAACCATCACGCCGCTTCCCCGCAGGGGTAGGCAGAGAGAATAGAGCGCCACACCACTCTGTCCTTGCAAACATTCTTCGCCTCTTCCACGTTCATGCATCTCCTCATACATACCCGCCGATTGTTACGACTCCTAACCTGACCACTTTCAAGTATTTGGCATACCTGATCGTGCCATGTTTTTCTCGGTCTTCCTCTGCTTCTTTTCCCGCTAACATTCGCCTCATAAATTTGTTTTACCGTTCTTTCCTCACTCATTCGTTCTACATGTCCAAACCATCTCAACACACCTTTCTTAATTTTATCGATAATGCTTATCTCAGCTTTGCATTCTTTCCTTATTTCACTATTCGCACATCTATCATACATCGTTTTGTTACACATTCTTCTGAGAGATCGCATTTCGACTGCATTCAGTCTACTTTCATCCTTCTTTTGCCAACTCCATGTTTCACTTCCATACATTAGAGTTGGAACCAGGACTCCGTTGTGCACTGCCAGTTTAGCTTCCGCTGATAGGTTTTTATTTGCTATAACTGATTTCAGTGCACCGTTCACTTTGTTCCCAGCATTCACTCTCCTTTCTATATCTTTATCAATCTTTCCATCCCTAGAAAACATACTACCCAAATACACGAAATCATCTACCTGTTCCAGAATCTCTCCGTTTACCAATATTTCACATTCAGATCTGCATTCTTCTCTTTCAAAAACCATAATCTTAGATTTGCTAACATTCATCAATAAGTCACTTTCCTTGCACACATTATACACTTTTGTCACCAACGCCTGCAGGTCTTCTCTGCTATCGGCAAGAAGAACAGCATCGTCAGCATACAAAAGGCAACAGACAGTCAAATTATTCATTTTGGCTCCAACATTTAAATCTTTCAGTTCTTTCATGCAATTATCCATGTATAGGTTAAACAGCCACGGTGACATTACACATCCCTGCTTAACACCTTTAGAGATGCTAAGCCAGGATGAAAATGAACCACTTACCCTTATGCATGCAGTGCTATCCTCGTACAAGGATGCTATGCCTTGGATAAGTTTACTGCTTACCCCATACTCAGATAACACCTTCCATAGCTTCGTTCTATCAACTCGGTCATACGCTTTCTGCAAATCCACAAAAGCACAGAAAAGCTTTTGGTTTTTGGACAAAAACTTTTCAGTAATGTTGCGCAAGGCAAAAATTTGATCCGTACATCCTCTCCCATTCATAAATCCACTCTGGACATCCCACACTTTGTCCTTTGTTATGGTTCTCACTCTTTCAATAAGGATTCGACCATACATTTTGCCAACAGCACTCAATAGACTGATTGCTCTATAGTTCCCACATTCCACCCTAGAACCTTTACCCTTGTAGAGAGGCATTATAACTGCCCTTCTCCAATCCACCGGAGTATAACTCTCCTCCAGACAACGGTTAAAGAGCCTATGCAACCATGTGAGAACTATTTCGCCACCATTCTTGACGTATTCTGCGGCAAAATTGTCGAATCCTAGAGCCTTTCCATTTTTCAAAGACTTAGTGGCATTCTTAATTTCTTCCATACTTATCTCTCTTGAAACATCATTCACACATATTCGGGGAAATGTACTTACGTCACTAATGTTATTAATCGTATGTGTTTCATACACCTCCTCGAAATACTCTTTCCATCTCTCTTTTATATCTTTTTCATTCGTCACCATTTTTCCGTCTTTCGCTGCAATCGATTTCGTACATACATTCAAGCTTAGACTTCGGGAGTTTTTGACTTCTTTCCAGAAAATTTTTATATTTTCTTGGAAATTTTTTGTCATTTTTACTCCTTCATCCTTCCTCAACAAACGTTTTCGTTCACTCACCCCTTGCTTAACTTTCATTTTACAATCCTTGTATACTTTTTTAACCGATTCATACTCAGCGGAGCTTTTATTCCTCACTGCCAAACACTTTAACCACGCATTCTTCTTCTCTTTCACTAAATCCTTAACATCATCATCCCACCACGCATCGCCTTTTTTCCTTCCTTGTACCGCTGTACCACACACTACCTTTGCGGATTCACACACACTACCTTTCAGATGTTCCCACATTTCATTTATACTAAGTTCATTTACATCTTCCGCAATCAACCTGTTGCATACGTCTGTTTCAAACTTAACTCTTATGTCATCATTCTGTAGCTTTTCTACTTTGACTCTAGAAGGAGCCGCCACCTTGTTCGTTTTGGCCCTCCACCCTTGGAACAGAATCACTCTTGAAACTACCAAAAAGTGATCTGTTTCCATTTCGGCCCCCCTGAACACTCTTGTGTCTACTGTGGCGGATCTCAATCTAGAGTCAATGACGACATAATCGATAATAGACCTTTCATCACATCTCTCCCAAGTATATTGATGGATTCCCTTGTGTGCAAAAAAAGTATTTGACACAAAGAGATTCCATTCCAGACATACCTCTAGCAATCTCTTCCCATTATCGTTCACTCTCGCATCTCCATACAAACCGAGCGCTGATTCAAAACCGTCTCTCCTTGTACCAACCCAGCCATTCAAATCACCGGCCAGAATTACCTTTTCATTATTCATTTTTCCATTCATCACACTCATTACATTCAACCAAAACTCATCTTTCTCAGACTCGCTGTCGGAGTTGACGGGGGCATATCCTATTAAAACAAGTAGCTTTGTTAACCCGACTTTAAATCTGACAAACATGAGTCTTGCGTTGACGAACACATACTCTTTCATACATTCTACCATCCTGGGTGATAGAAACGCGGCGACGCCCCGACAAGCTCTATCTGACTCCGGGAGTCCAGACCAGAGAATCAAAGTGCCGTCACGTTCCATCGATCCACTACCTTTTTTCCAGCTTTCAGTCACACATAACAAATCCAAACACTTACTTTCCATTACATCACACAGTTCATTCATTTTTTCATCCATACGTCCTCTTACATTCCACGTCGCAATCCTGCATTCATGCGCTATCCTCTTCTTTGCGCCTCCACGGGAAAAGCGGCCAGCTGGGTGGCGAACCTCAACGTGGCCATTTATGGGCATTTTCCCGCATTCCACAACTTACTAACTATTATATACTACATACTAATTGAGTCACAGCACACACACAAACACCACTGGGTAATACCCTGTCACTTAAACCGAAAACGAAACACTTCCAGGAAACACAGAGCACTGTAATGACGGGTAAAACCCGCACTAATCGTAACGCGGGTGAAACCCGGAGCGTATCGGCACGCGACTGTTCCCTTCGGCGGTCAGTGAGCGACTCCAAATAAATCTAAATAAATTTAAATAAATTTAAATAAATTTAAATAAATTTAAATTTAAATAAATTTAAATAAATTAAATAAATTTAAATCTCATCGTAGATAAAGAAGAATATGGATGTCTGGATATTTACTGGGCTTACGACCGTATTAGGCTGGTTTAAGTAATCACTTTACATACGTGTACATTCACCAATTCTACCCATGATTGACAACCACACTACTTAAATTCTGTTCATAAATAACATATTATTTCAAAGAAAACTTAACTGACTTTTATTTAAATTACATGCCAGCAAATATTTAATAATGTGTTATCAATTTTTAGGCTATTTCTCTGTTACGTTTTAAAACACATGTTCAACAATGGAGGAAAAATATACACGAATAAAATATACTAAAAATATACCAACGAATATTATACCAAAAAATATGATAAACATAGGTACTTGAATGATAAATAATAAAAATTATTCACAACATTTTGAGTGTTTCCAAATAATTGTTCACAAATCTGGGTTTTATCCACTTTTTTCATTTAGTTATTTTTACAGAGTTATTTTTACATTTTGACATCTCAACATACATGAAGATGAATATATTATATGGTATTTATATAGTCTTGGTATTAACAGGGCTTATATGTAGTTTGTCTTAGGCAAGTTAAGTGATTACTTTACACACGTGCAATATTCACGATTCCACCCACTATTGATAACCACACTACTCAAATATTCGAAAATTTGAAAATTCGTCTTCCATATTCTTCATCATCTATGTGGAGATGTCAAAATTTAAATAAAAATTACTTATTTTAACTAGTAGATTCATAAAACATCAATCTCACTTGTGGCCTC
>NW_028280809.1:1040000-1087500 GCF_059751285.1 Brachycentrus maculatus
TATTTCAACACCCACTAAATGTTTTAAGGGTGTTCTTCGTATTATGGAATATGGCTGCTTGCGAGAAGTATCACTCAATTCTACTAGAAAATATACTCCTAGAAATACAAAAACGAAGGTCAGATGGTAATGGAATATTTCAGCAGGATTTAACCCCTGCCACAAATGAAAAAATGATAATTTTTACACAAAAACAACGATCTGTGTTGGACTGATCAATAATTTTGCCAGACATAAACCTAATTGCAAATCTATCGGCAATCTGTAAGAATTGTCTCTCCACAATTGATTGAACTATGGTGAAAAGCTCATTTTGTCCATATTTCAGGTATGGTTTCGAGACGAAAAAATGGCATCCACTTGCCAAAACTTTATAATACTATAATTGCTGCCTAGAAGGGTAAAATCTTTGATTGAGCCCAAATGAGATCATATTAAATATTAATTTGTGATATAACTAATAAACAAAAAAAAATTACAAAACTTTTTACGAAAATACAACAAAAAAAGTTTTGTTTCAATTCATCTGTTCGATACTGAATGATATTTATCATGTCGGAAACATTGTTTTTTTTGGGCCTTCAACCCAATAATTGTATTAATTACTTATTAGTAATAATGTAATTGGTATGTATCATTAAAAAAACATGTTCAATTAAATTGAGTTCGCACTTCACTTCATTTAATTTCAGGAGATTAACGAGATAATAGTTAGTGGATTGCTATAAATCACATTAATCATGATTGATGCAAATTGACGTTTTCCATATTGGATTTCTGTCACAGTAGAAATTCACAATCGTGATTGAATAAATAATGATTACTTTGACCGACTTGGTGTTAAAAATCACAAATGAAACGTTACATTAACCGTATCATAAATTCAACAAAACAGCAATTTATTTTAATTCAAATATAATTTAATTTACATGAACTTTTACAAGTGTTGTACAGTTTTGTGCTAATGGTTACATATTTTTTTGACATCTCAACATAGATGAAGAAGAATATGGAAGTCTGGGTATTTATAGGACTTATGACCAGTCGTAGGCTGGTTAAGTGATAACTTTACACATGTGCAACATTAACCAATTCTACCCGTGTTACACAACCACACTACTCAAATTCTCTCTCGAATCAACCGCCGCAAATTCACATATAAAGTGACTTGAAATTTAAATGATAAATGACTTCCAAAAAATATGATAGTCAACCATGACTAGAATGGTGAATGTTGCACGTGTATTAATTGATCATTTAACCAGCCTATAATTAAGGTGCATAAGGTCTTAAGCATCGTAAATATCCAGATTTCCACATTCCTTTCCATCTTTGTTAAGGTACCAAAATATAGATACGATACAGTTCAAAATATACTGCATGTAACCAAAACAAACGCTACACATAAAATGAATATAATGTTAAAGACTGAAATATTTCAACAGGTCGAAAGATTTGTAAATGCTTGCTTCCATATTCCCATCTCAAATCTTCATATATACGAATATCTCAATACTAAATTTGTTTAAAAACCCATATTATATTAAGTAACCTAACCGTTGCGGTAATATCAGCCAATTTAAAAATGTTTTTTAACTATCTTCAGTATACATCTAGCCATTATAAATTTTAAAACATTTATTCGTCACCTGTATACATATATATAAATACATAAACATGCTTATACATTCATAAAAAAATTATAAACATAATTAATATTTTTATGCAGGGATCCACTAAGCCACCTTGTGTGTCTTGTCGGTGGAGTTCTTTTGAAATTTTTTTTTTTGTTTTTATCTATTTTAACCCATTTCATAGAATTAACTCTTTATCATTTACCCACTCCTTTATTTTGCCTTTTTATATCATACATAATGTACAATAAAATGAACAACTACGTTCCAATTCTGCAGAAATCATAAGTTTTACGTAGAATTTATTTAATTTATTTATATGTTAAATTATGCTAATGAAGAAAACAACTAAACATTTATTTAATAATAAATTTATCCCCTGAAAACATAAATGAAACAGGCTGTAACAATTAAAAGTTATGATACACATTTGTACAAATTATTATTAATACGTTTAAACATATTTACGGGGGTCAAAGTTTTACCGCTTCTACGGCTGAACTAATAAATCAAATATAATTAACAGAGAGGAGTATTTGTGTTATTCGAGTAAAGCTCTCGGAGCTTTGTTCGGTAACATTGAGATTTGACGTGTCTCCGATCTATCACCGCGTTAATTGCGCGAGGCTTTAAGGCCTTCTAGGAAATTAATGTTTGTTACTGCCTACCTCCGCTACGGTGACGTATGACGCGAATTAACGTTTTTCATTACATATGGAACAAGACAGTTGAATTTAATTCACTGAGGCATATTACACGCCATAGGTTGTTCGATACCCTTAAGATAGGGGGTGTTTTAATTTAATTTGGAGTTTAATTTATTAATTAATTCATATGTAATTGAGTGGATAGTCAACTTTATTTAAAAAAAACATTGAGATTTTACAATGAAAATTACAAAACATAAATTAATTAATAAAAAATAAAAAGCAGTTCATTACCAGGCTTTCAAATTATCAAATGAAGTAGTTAAGATTTTGATGGATGATTTTTTAATGATAATCTTAAATCACTTCTTTTTAAATTAAACAGTAAAACAAACAATATAAATTATAGAAACTGTAAATGGTACTAACACGCACACACACACTCAGATTTATAAACTATAAATTTATTAATATATAAATTTTGCTTTTAATATTCTTACTTATAATCCTTAACCGCACCCAATAGTGCATAGGGCACTGCATCGAATTGTCGCAGTGTTATCTTGATCATTACTCTCATGAAGGCAAGGTGATCGCTCTTGCGCTTCGGGAACCGGTCCAGGGCAATATTAAATAAATATTACAGTGTAAAATCACTAATATTTACTTTCACCCCCCTGGGAATCGAACCCGGGACCTCCAGCACGGTAGCTAAACACGCTGACCATTACAACACGGAGGCGGACATTTTTTTTAATATACAATATATATTACATATTCTTCTTCATCTACATATGTTCAAATGTCAAAATGTAGTATTATATTTCCTACGAGACTGTTTCAGATTTAAAGAGAGCCGTGGAGTTTGGTTTCTTTTTTAAATCATTAAGTTATGTGGAACGATTGTTATCGTAAGTGTGTCAAGTGTAGCTTACTATTTTTACTTCCTCGGAACATCCGGTCAGTGAAGCTCTCTCCATACTGAAAGGCATTCTATTATTATTTTATAATCTGACGTAAAGCATTTTTACTGGCAACTTGCCAACACTCGACTCGAACTTGAGTCCGTGATATCGAGCCTGCAATTGACCCGATTTAATAAAATTTGCCAAACTGCAAACGCTAGAGATACAATACTTTCGCTGCATTCTATGCCATTTCATGACTTCTATGTATTATATATTTTTATATATGTACAAGATTTATATCCTGTCTAATCCAATCTCCAATTCAGTCAGTTTGCTCGGCTACCGTACTGGAGGTTACGGGTTCGATTCCCAGAGCGTGCTCAAATAAATATAACGATCACTTCTTTCATAAATCAAAAAACTCGATTTTTCAGGAGAACGTTTTTAAAGTTTAAAAATATAATAAAATGTATTAAAAATAAATATCAAAACATTAATTGAACTTTTTACTGTGCAACAGATATTTTTGGTAAAACCTGAAGATTTTTTCACCATTTGAAAAATATTCAATGTATTTAAAAAAATAATTACACAATACCTTTTCTTCAAAATACAAAAACAACACTTTCTACCCTGTAGCGGGTATATATTAAGTTAAAAATATGACTCTTTTGCTGGGATATAGTACATTTTCTGGGCATTCCAAAAACATGCTCAACTGAAAATTGACGATTTTTGATTTATGACGTTCTTGAAAGGAGTGAGCGATAAGTGATTGATATAAGCAAGGTGAATCAGGTTGTTTACTTCATGAGTGGATCGGGAAACTGAAAAACACAGAAAGTTTAAAAAAAAGAAAATTGTTGACTTTAAAACGGATATTTGTTAATAAAATAATATTTTTTTGTTTGTATCAAACATGACTTAATGATTTTTTCTCAGAAGAAAATATGGAAGTCTGAGCATTTACAGAGCTTACGGTCTGATATTGATTGGTGTAAATAATTAATTTATACGATTGTTTAACGATCATCATTCTGCCCACGATTAAACACGCATACCACTTATTTTGGAATTTGTATATATTCAATAATAATACATAATGTCCGCCTCCGTAGTGTAATGGGGGTTCGATTCCCAGGGGGTGCTCAAATAAATATAAGTGATTTTTCACTCTAATATTTATTCAATAATACTCTGGACTGGTACCTTAAGCGGAAGGCTGATTACCTTTCTTTCGAGTATTAACGATTAAGATAACACTGCATTTATATGATGCAGTGCTCTATGCACCTTTGGTTGTGGATAAGGGTTTTTAATCCAATCTATGTTCACTCCACTGAAAACGATATTTTTCTATAATTGGAAACATCTTTTATAATTCTTAGCATCTTTGCGTTCATGCACATATTATGGTTTATTTTAAACTTTGAAAAATAAACATAAAAAACATAAAAAAATATAAACGAATGAAAAATTGAATTAAATCATTCAAAAGGTTGTATGAGATGCAGTAATTTTTTAACAAAACTTTCAAAATGTTAGTAAAAACATTAAAATTTGTCGAAGTCATAAAAACTTGTTCATCGTCGAGAATAAATACTTAAAAATATAATTTTTTGACATCGCAACATAGATGAAGAAGAAGTCGGTGATTTACGGGGCTTACAACCATCATTGGCTAGTTTAAGTGATCATTTTACACACGTGTAAATTCACCAATTTTATCCATTATTAACATCCACCCTAATAAAATTCTTGACACATCTATATATATTTTTCAAATTCGAAACATATTGTATGAATTGACAAGAATTTCGCTAGAGACATCTATGGTGAGATGAAAGAAGCTTTTTATTGAGCAGAAACTCTTTCATTTTCATGTGAAGTCCGAATCCTGTATTATATTCACATACATGAGAAACTTTCAAAAATATCCTTTTCATAACATTTTTATTTAAGCTTATTTTTTGACCAATTTATTTTGAAATTAGTGAATGTTACTCTTGTGTAACACATAAATAAATCACTTCAACCAGCCTATGACGGTCTTCCATATTCTTCTTCATCAATGTTGAGATGTCAAAAATAATATAAAAAATAACTCATAGTTGGAGTTATTCCCGATTTGTAAACAAGTGTTTGGACACACTTAAAATGTTGTAATAAATATATGACAATAAATTGAAGTAATATTAACCATTAAGAAAAAAATAAAATTTAAAAAATAGTAATGTGAATGACGCAAACTCAACGGAAGAAAGTGACAAAGCTCTCTGCTTTAGCCGAAGTATAGCTAGTCTACTAACAAAATACATAATAAAACCCTTATCCGCACCCAATGGTGCATAGGGCACTACGTCATATAAACGCAGTGTTATCTTGATCGTTTACACATGAAGGAAAGGTGATCAGCCCTCCGCTTCAGGCACCAGTCCAGGGTAATATTAAATAAATATTACAGTGAAAAAATCACTTATTTTTATTTTACCCCCCTTGGGAATCGAACCCGGGACCTCCAGAACGGTTGCCGAGCGTGCTGACCATTACACTACGGAGGTGGACAAAATACATAGTAAATTATTTTCATGATTTAAATTTTATTTTACTTGAAATTTAAATAAGCAGTTAAGAGTTCGGATGCAGCGCACTTGAGTTGAGTTGAGATGGTATTTAAAAATGTTCGGTACTTAAATGCATTAAATGTCGTACTTTAAAAAAATAATTGTTTCCCTTAAACTGGGTAGGAAGATCTCGAGAAGTCTGGATGCAAAATCGGGGTCACGGAATAATGAAGAGGACTACTTAATATGAGCTCTTTAAACCGACGTTCTTTGTTCGGAAAGAAGTGAATGAAAGGCTCTGAGGGTTGAGCAACGTCATTTAATTGAAAATATATAATAAAATATATGTATATTTGGCTAATCTTATCTTGTTATTTTGCAATTTTTTCTTCAAAATCAATGCGCTAACGTAATTTCATATTATCATCTATACATCTATATTTATGTAATTCGTCAAATAAATTAGTTTAAAATACAAAATAATAAGTAACAATTCCATGAATACAAAAGAAATTTATTCAATTCAGTAAGGAATATTTAAATGATATTTTGCTTTACCAAATACTATCAATAATAAAATTATATATATATATATATATATATATATATATATATATATATATATATATATATATATATATATATATATATATATATACTATTTTGAATGTTGTTCATAAAATATCTATTTTTAGACTTCATAATTTTCTTCGGTTGTACCAAACAGGATATTAACCCCTCAGCAAACTATCACCTTCGGATCGATTTTCGTCAATTACTAATGAATTTAAGATTTCATTTTAAATTGTTTCTTGTAATTGTGATAAACCTACTATTCTTATTTACCTTCTCCATGCCAAATTCACTTCCATACATAAGGGTTGATACCAAGACTCCATTGTGCACTGCTAGTTTAGCTTTCGTTGTTACGCCTTTATTTGGTATAACTGATTTCACAGAATCGATTTTATAATTGGTTTTTTACTATTTTAATTTGAAGTTTTAACTTAGTAAATAACACTATTTCTTAAAATCTATTGTGACGTGTTTCGATGCATTCCGCATCAAATTCAAACACCGTATTTTGAGTTGTGTTTTTGGGACGTTGAAGGTTGAAGAGGGGGTAGGAGCTATTTCTTATTTTGATTAATTAATTTATTTTTATCAGTGGGAACATAGACAATGGTAGGCTTTAGTTATTGTTATCTTGTAAATTGTGAGTTTATTATTATTTATATATTAATGAATTTCTACCGTATCCGTTAAATTGTTACTTTTTATTAAAAACAAGATGTTGTCATTATCATTTACATACTTAATATTTGTTAAATTAAATACAATAAACAATAATTGTAAATAAATATAATTCAAATACCATACGCTTAGACCAATCTTGAGTGGTTCTTGCGGCAAGGTAATTAACAAGCTAAAATTATCACATTTAATGGACAGAATACATAGGATGAGGCTTTATGTTTTTTTTTTAAAATTTTGTTTTCATTTAAAAAAAAAAGTTTTGTAACATTTGATCATTTTTCAATTAAAATACTTTAATATAATAAAAACTAACTAACTAACCATCACGCCACTTCCCCGCAGGGGTAGGCAGAGAGAATAGAACACCACACCACTCTGTCCTTGCAAACATTCTCCGCCTCTTCCACGTTCATGCATCTCCTCTTACATACCCGCCGATTATTTCGACTCCTAACTTGACCACTTTTTTAACTTTTAAAATTTTTTATACCTCATATTTGAGGGTATATTTTTATTTATTTATAAGAAAGATGCAAGCCCCGGAATGAACGCTCCGAAAACATCTTTTGAAAGCAATTTTACCACTTTTATTCTTCCCTCTCAAAGCGCATTTTCAGCTTAGGGTCAGTAGTGCTACACGACTTGGCTCCTAGCAAATAATGTGTACACATCTGTACGGTGAAGCAAACTGCATTTCTCCTCTCTTGCACCCCACGAACTCAATAGAGAACCAAAGTAAACATAGTTTGCAGTGGAACTGGCACTTCACGGTTTTCTAAAATTGGAATCAAACTGCATTTCTACTTTGAAGTTCTTAAATAAAGTATCAGAGAGTTGGGATTGCTTCATGATTTTTGATTATTTGTTTTGCTTTACGTGTCTTTCAGGCATTTTAATTATTATGAAAATTATCTACAAATGCGTCATGTCACTCTCAAATTTAATCGAAACATTAGATAAACTAGGACATACGTTTTACCCATTTCATTAATTGATCACTTTGCAGAAATATCTTTCTATTTTTGATTTAATTTTACCTGATCAAAACTATAATATACAATATTTAGAGTGTGTTACTATATTTAAAACTTGTTCATAAATCTGGATATTTTTCACGTAGGAGTTATTTGGACATTCTGACATCTCAGCATGGATGAAGAAGACTATAAATAAATAAAAATAACTGGTAGAATTGTAAGTTATAGGAAAAAATTAAATCTTTTATTTTTAAAGTATGTTTTAGTATTTTCTAGTATGTGAAAATAATCTGGGTTTCGGATCTTGCATACAAATAAAAAACTATCTCCCATATAAAAGCTTTCCTTAATCTAAAATAGATGGCTGTTGGAACTCACATATACTGTGTTATGAGATTGATCAGTATATCTAGGAGTTCCAAAAAATTGAGTACTATGATTGTCAATCATAGGTACATAGAATGGTGAATGTTGTATGCGTGTAGAGTGATTACTTTATCACCCTATGACAGGTTATAAGTACTATTATATAATTATTTGCAATTATTTACGTTTAGGTCCCGGGTTCGATTCCTAGGGGGGTTTAATAAATATAAGTGATTTTTTCACTATAATATTTATTCAATATTACACTGGACTGGTACCTGAAGTGGAGGGCTGATCACCTTTCCTTCATGTGTAATCGATCGAGATAACACTGCGTTTATATGAAGCAGTGCCCTATGCACCATTGGGGTGCGGTAAGGGATTTATTATTTTTATTAAAGTTTTATTTTAAATGAATACGATGTTTTTATTTCACTATTTAATTAAAAGAAGAAAGGCTACGATTATACTTATTCGAACCCTTATCCGCACCCCAATGGTGCATAGGGCACTGCATCATATAAACGCAGTGTTATCTTGATTGTTAACACACGAAAGAAAGGTGATCAGCCCTCCGCTTCAGGTACCAGTCCAGGGTAATATTTAATAAATATTATTGTGAAAAAATATTTTATATTTATAAGACCCCCTCTGGGAATTGAACCCGGGACCTCCAGAACGGCAGCCGAGCGCGCTGACCATAACACTACGGAGGCGGACAAAAATACTTAATTGCTCACAATATTACTTACGCAGATAATCAACGTGATTTATTAAGTACCTATTTCTAACTTTGTCATGTTTCAAAATAACAAAAAATTCCAATTTAGTTTGGGATTTGAGGGTTGGATTTTCACATTTCTCTATTATGCCTATTATTCCAGTTCGTATTTTTAACACATATTACATTTTCAAATATAATTATAACGGTAAAGCACTTCAATCCTTTCTCGTACATAGAAAAATCCATTTAACTCGTAGAAACTTTCATGCATTTTTTCCGGCAAAGCATCAAAAGGTCTTTTCATTACGAAGCGCCGTCGGTAAAGAAGTTTTCTGGTTTCCCGCAAACTTTGAAGCGCCTTTGCCTTTAGGCAATGCGAATTCAATTAGCGATGTATTGTCGGAAAACTTTATCTAACAGACCTCAACTTGAAACGGGTCGAAAATAGTTAATTGAGTAGTAAAAATGAACATTTAATTAAATTATTTCCATACGCATATGTTTTGTACTGTTGCTATTTTTTGTGTGTTTTTTGTGTTTTTTTTTTGTTTTTTTGTTTTTTTGTTGTTTTTTTTTTCAAAACTCATCACCTAAATCGAGCTTTTACCCAAAATTTGTTATTTATTTATTTATTTAATTTATTTGTTTTCATAATACATAGATATATTCAAATATACATATTCATTTCAGATATACATTTATTATACGTATTACTATACTATTATTTTATTAATATATGTTTACGTGCAACATTTCTAGTGTGTCCAACTATTTGTTCACAAATCTGAATTATCTCCAATTAGGAGTTATTTAAAAAATATATATTTAAACTCATTATTAGAGATAATCCAGATTTGTTAACGAGTATTTGGACACACTCAAAATGTTGTAAATAAATATTTAATATATAAAATTATAAGCTAAAATAAAAAACAACGGAAAACATATTTTCTAGCGTTTCTCATGTATTTGAATATGATCCAGGATTCGGATCTCACATACAAATGAAATAGTTTCTGCTCAATAAGAAAGATTCTTTAATCTCACCATAGATGTCTCTAGTGAAATTATAGCGATTCAAGCTCTTGAGTAGTGTGTTTGTCAATCATTTGAGATGTCGAAAAAATTATATGGAAAATATTACAAGTTTTGCGATTCAAATAGGTTTGTTAAAAATATATTAAAAAGCTTTATTTAAAAAATTATTGTGGATTATGAAGTTGAGCAAATGGACGGCAAAAATACGATATAATGGAATAATATTTACGTTATAAATGGGACGTGAATTAAGCTTTTTTCGATTTGATACTCCATTTAACGATTCCAGTTGAAATATATTTCTGATGATGACAAGGTTCTTGTCGAAACCGGTAGGTTTAAGTGTACTAATAAAAAAAAAAAGTGTTTCAAAGTTTATAAAATGGGCCACAAAGTATCTGCGAAAAACATTCAAGAAATATATTCACACTGAGTCTTCTCATCCTTAGTTAAAAATCTTTTTAAAGTGAATTTTAAAATACTTCAGAGCTGTGGATGAATTTAAGTCCGCCTTTAAAAGTCCACAAGCATATTCTGGAAGGTACATGATAGTAACTCGAAGCGAATTCTTTGACACACGAGCTTCTAGTGTGTCAAAAGCTCTACAACCTAGTTTTAGAGAAATAATAAAAAAAAAACTTTTATCCAACATGGGATTAAATGCACATGTTCGAGAATTCATGAATAAAAATAATAAATTCAAATCCGCTGTCTATAGTGTCCATATTTTAATACAAAATTCACATATTGGGATGCACAAATAAATTGCATAAATATATTTTTGATTTCCATGAAAAATTATCTTCTTCTTCGTCTTATTTCTCATGACTGAGGGTTGTGACCGCTGTGGAAGCAATGACTCATCTCCAGTTATCCCTTGACTGTGCTGCGCGTAGCGCTTCAACTACAGAGGTGCCTGCTACTGACGTGACCGGTGTGGGGGATTTTTCTCTCCCTCTCTTCCCCTCCAGGCTACCGATCACAACCAGTCGTTCCAGTCTATCCTCATTGCCACGCGTAACGTGTCTAAAGAACTGAGGAATCCGTCGTGTACAGACGTTGGCCAGAGTCAAGCCATCTCAGTGTGGTTCCTGGCGAATGGACTCGTTGGTGCGTCTAGCTGTCCATGGAATTTGGAGCATGCGCCTTCAATACCATATTTCGAAACCTTAATTTGTTCTCCTTTCTCCTGTTTTTATGGTCCATGTTTTAGCAGCATAGCAAATTAATAAATAAATGTAACCCTGAAGAGGGTTGCATAACAGGTTGTTGGGTTAGTTAGGTAAACTAGTTGGTTAATAAAAATGTGAGTGGATCAGAACACAAAGTATTTTTATTTCTCGAAATAATATATCAATATGATCCACAAAGCTAATGCTTTCAATATTCAAAACATAAAATAAAACCTTATAATAATAATAAAATCAACAACAATAATCGCTAAACGAATGAGTGAGGAAAGAACATTAAAACAAATTTATGAGGCGAAAATAACAGGAAAAAGGAGCAGAGGAAGACCTAGAAAAACTTGGCACGATCAGGTGTGCCAAATACTTAAAAACGGTCAGGTAATAATCGGCGGGTATGTATGAGGAGATGCATGAATGTGGAAGAGGCGAAGATTGATTGCAAAAAAAATATATCGGTGTGTCGGTATATACTCTTTGCCTACCCTGCGAGGAAGCGGCGTGATGGTTAGTTAGTTAATTAGTTTTGGTTATCGCAATTAAAAATAAATTCAATCCATACTTGCTTTTTACTTAAAAATGATAAAAAGGAAGTACATCATTTAAAAAATGGATACTTTATTACTTAAAACGCCAAACAAAAACTTATGCACGTAGATACGAGAGATAAGAGAGAAATTGAAAATTTGTATACGTAAATGGAGGACTTAATTCAAAATTCAGCTAAAATGCTTTTGAAACACTGGCCACAAACACCGATAAATGTTGAATAATGGATTTTTAATAGCAATAACACAATTTTCGCTATGAAGCTTTTTCCGCTTGTTTATTTTTCAGCGACTGAGTTTCATCGTTGTTAGATTACTTTATTTAATATATTATGATATATTTTTTTAAAATATGGAGTTTGAAACATTGCTTTTAAGCGTGAACAATATTTTTACGTATTTCTAACACGAAAAATTAAAATCTCAATGGATTCAAATTAAAGAAATTTAGAATAATAATATTTAATCATTTCTTACACTCGCGGTTAATCAATTTTACCAAGAAGACTTGTTTCTATAAAAAGCTCAGATAATATCTGTCATAAAAATGAGTACATTATTCAATATTGATTCCCAATACCAAGCTAAATGATAATTAAGAAAGGGGGTTACAATTGTCGTCAAATAAGGGTTGGGGTAGTGAAGGGGAGGACTTTATTTATCCAATGGTGAGAATCCATCACATCCACTCACTCTGATTGAATACGTAATGAAAGCCTTGAGGGCATAAAATATTTGTAGGCTTACAGTTAAATAGAGCAATGTTGAAGTACTTATTTTGGTATCAGCGATCATGAATTTGAAGACAAAAAAAACTAATAAAACTTCGTAGTACTTTTCTCAAACTTTTAATCTATTAAAAGTTGGTATTATGCAATTACAACAATTGAAAGTTGTAAAAGTGTTACGTTACATATGTAAATAGGTCTAACGGTATGTTCAAATAAAGTATACTAAAAACTAAAGATCAAAGTTCGGCTAGCAATAATAAATATTGTTAGAAATGTTTGTATCAAAGTAACTTTGTGTATTAGAATCTACAAATGAAATGAATACATAAAAGTTTCACAATATTTAAATCAAGCAAAAATAACGTTAATGATGGAATAATTTATTTGATATCATAATTGTTTTATTTAAAACTATTATACGCATCCGATGCGCGATGGTGCATAGGGTACACCATAATATAAATGCAGTATTATAATAATAGTTAACATATGAAGGAAAGGTGATATAATAATATATAATAATAATAGTTAACATAACAGCCCTCTTCTTCAGGTACCAGTCCAGGGTAATGAAAAAATATAAGATTGAAAAATCACTTATATTTATTTTACCTCCCTCTGGGAATCGAACCCGGGACCTCTAGTATGGTAGCCATCATAACAAGAAAATATATATATATATATATATATATAAATATATATATATATATATATATATTTATATTATTTTTTGACATTTCATCAAAGATGAAGAAGAATATGGAAGTCTGGGCATTTACGGGGCTTACGACCGTCATAGGCTGGTTTGAGTGATCACTTTACACACGTGTAACATTCACCAATTCTACCCATTATTGACAACCACACTACTCAAATTCTTCGAAGTTCTATATATATGAACCAATTTAGAAACTTTGTTCTTGAATCACTAGAACTTCACTAGAGACATCTATTGGTGAGATGTAAAGAAGCTTTTTTATTAAGCCCCGTAAATGCCCAGACTTCCATATTCTTCTTCATCTTTGATGAAATGTCAAAAAATAATATGAAAATAACTCCTTGTAATTGGAGATAATCCAGATTTTGTGAACAAGTATTTGGACACACTCAAAATGTTGTAAATATATATTTATATATATATATATATATATATATATATATATATATATATATATATATATATATATATATATATATATATATATATATATACATATATAACTTGAAAGTAATTGCCATTTCGGAGATGTCTGACCGTAGTTTGAGAAGGGTCAAAGAGTTTCGAAACGGTGTCGTAAATTTTAACTTTAATTGGGTGTACTTTTATACAAATTCAAGGCGCAGATTTTTATTTTGATGTTGCAATTATTTATGGGAAAGCACGTACTTATACATATTATCTTCTGCATAATCTTCTAATATTTGTGCTTGCTTATAATTTTATACTCTCCTGAAAAATATAAACACAATTCATATTTTCTACAATTTATTATATTATATTATATAAGCATTGTCGATAAAATTAAGAAAGGTGTGTTGAGATGGTTTAGACATGTACAACGAATGAGTGAGGAAAGAACAGTAAAACAAATTTATGGGGCGAATGTAATTGGAAAAAGGAGCAGAGGAAGACCTAGAAAAACTTGACGCGATCAGGTATGCCAAATACTTAAAAACGGTCAGGTCCTAACCTGTCGTAATAATCGGCGGGTTTGTATGAGGAGATGCGTGAACGTGGAAGAGGCGCAGAATGTTTGCAAAGACAGAGTGGTGTGGCGTTCTATTCTCTCTTCCTACCTCTGCGGGGAAGCGGCGTGAAGAATAGTTAGTTTGTTTTATATTATATTAAAATATTTGAATTAAAAAATGCTCAAATGTTAAGAAACTTTTTTTCTTTTGAAATGAAAAACCAAAAAAAGTAAAAGAAGCATAAAGCCACATCCTACATATTCTGTCCATTTAAAATGATTATTTTAGCTTGTTAATAATTGTGCCGCAAGAATTATGGCACTCAAACATTGGTCTAAGCGTATGATATTTGAGTTTTATTTATTTATTGTTAATATTTATTGTATTTCATTAAACAAATAGAAAGTATGTAAATAAAAATCTCAACATCTTGATATTTTGTATACACAGAGTTCAAACTCTTATTATTCTTTAAAAATAGTATGAGCAGCCATTTACAAATATTTTTCTATATGTTTTAGATGTGTGATCCATATAAAAAGGAAAAAGTTTACTATATTGTACGAAATATGACAGCTTTTGTCTTTGACGTAAAGCGGTTTGGTTTAGTTTTTTCGCTATCGTTAAATTGTTTTTGAGCACCTGTGACTTGTTTATCTTTAAAAAAGACTTAAGGTTATGTAGTTTTATATATAAAACTTTTGTATCTTCACTTTTGTTAATAAAAAAAAGTTCGTTACATGACATTTTTAACAAAGCTGTAGACCTCAAAATCACAAGATTTATTATTCTAAAATTTAAGCTCCTGCTCACGATTATTTTGAAGCTTAGATAAATTTATATAAACAGAGTATTGAATATGAATAAAAAGCGCAGAGATAAATAATTTTCTGAAAAATCTACATCCTGTCTTATCAAAGAGCTTTTTCCGGTCAAAGCGTCGGTTATCAAAGGGTTGTAATGTATTTTGTGAAAACTCCAGGAAAACAGGAAACTCCATCCCTAATTTATGAGGTGTGTTTGTACAACGAAATTTATCCGTTCACCGATTATACAAAGATAAACAATATTTAATAAAATATGCATTCATTCCTGTTCCCAGTTATTTGTTTTCATGTATAAAAAATATTTAAAATTGACTGTAATTCATATTTTGTTAGCCTCCGTAGCGTTGTATCATCAGCGTATTTGTCTCCATGTTAGAGGTTCTGGGTTTGGTTCTCAGGAGGGTCAAAATAAATGCAAGCGATTTTTCACTCAAATATGATATTTATTTAATATTATCCTGGACTGGTGCCAGAAGCGCAGCACACATCATCTTTCCTTTATGTATTTAACGATCAAGATAATGCTACTTCTACACGACAAATTTACGTAGGCACTATTGGGTATTTTATGCAGATAAGGGTTAGAAAAATCGAATCAGTACTTTGTGGTTTTCTTCCACTGATTTTAAAGAATATTTTTGTGACTCGTTGAAATAAATAAAAAATGTATGTATGTGTTTAAATAAAATGTTTGTTTTCTTACTAACTGTCCCAATGTACTGATTTTTGAAATATTATTTTTTTAACAAAATGTGGGTCGTTTATATGCATTTTTTCAAATTTTAGATATTTGGGATAGAAGAAAATCCTATGCCAAATACTCAAGTCATATTGTAATATATACATTAGATTTACGATTTTGTGATAATTTCTTTGCTTTACGGTTTCATTTACATGTATTTAAAAAATCGGGGAAAGAATTGGAAAGAAAAAACTTTACTAACATATATGTTTTTAATGATGTCTCTTGACCATACATAGAGCAGAAATTATTTGTGAAAATAAATGAAGTTTGTGTTTATAGGACAAAGATATTTTATTAATTGTTTCGGCATTAACTTTGTTGTAAGACATGTTGAAATTGCTGAAGAAAACACTTTTTTTTAACACTCAAGTTTATTTGACGACTAGTTTATGAAGCTAAGCTTCCATCTTCAGGTCAAAATATAAACATTTAGACATGAAGATGGAAGCTTAGATTCCGAAACAAGTCGTCAAATAAGTTCAAGTGGTAAAAAAACAAATGTTTTCTTTAATAATTTTTAAAACAATACCACAAATAAAGATTTAGTAACATAATGGTACGGTATTTCATAAAGTTGTCCAGAAATACGATATTGTAGGAAATTTAATCTATGCCTTTGAAATATTCATTCTCAAATTAACATCGAAATGCTAAATAAAATTTTGGGGCCAAATACAACAGATGTTTTTCATGCTTTTGGTAATTTAATCAAAATGGTGACTTTGCAGAATATTTATGAAAGGAAATAAAAGAGGCTATATCATTATTTCTTCGAAAATTCGTAAAAGTATCCGCGTACGTTTTTACTTGACTGACAGTAATATGCTTACATGATGTTTAACATGTGGGTGTTAATAATTAATTAAAAATACATACATTAAACCTATGATGAATTGAAAAAAGTGTTATGATTAATTAATACTAGTCATTTAAACTAAAAAAAAATAATAATTGGGAAAGCTTCCATTTTATAGGCTTATCTATAGGCGAGGTAGTGAGAATATGGAATGAAGATATGAGAAAATACATCACAAAAACCCAGAATAATTTTAAATATAACAAATAAATTTATTTATTTTATTCTGTAATTAGCGGGATTTATAAATAAATACAGAAATGTTTAATATTGCGTATATTGCTGTTACACTCAATAAATGGCGCTGCCAATGGAGTAAAAAAGCTGTTTAAAAAACATGTTTTACCTGTAACAGATGAAACAACTATTATAAAAAAATACACACGTATCTGAATGCAACGTTGTGGTAAATTTTTAAAGGAATCGGTGAATAGCTTTAGAAGATTAACGATTAATAACAAATAAAAATTCAAAATAACATTTACGTTTTTATTTATACAGATGGGCCTACCTTTGAAGAAAAAAATCTATAAAGTGTAAATAATTAAGAAAAAAATAAACAATTAAAAATATAATGTAAATCAATGCATTATTTATACTAATGTCCGCCTCCATAGTGAAATGCTCAGCACGCTTGGCTGCCATACTAGAGGTCTTGGGTTCGATTCCCAAGGGAGGGTCGAATAAATTTAAGTGATTTTTCAATCCAATATTTATTCAATATTACCCTGGACTAGTAACTGATCACCTTTCCTTCATATGTTAACGATCAAGAAAACACTGCGTTTATATGACGAAGTGCCCTATGTATCATCGAGTGCGGGTAGGGGTTTAAAGAAGAAGACCACTAATTAAGGCCTACCTTAGAACAAAAAATACTGTTTTTAAGAAAAAGTGGTATTTACCAAGTAAAACATTAATTAAAAATGGATAGATTTTACACAAAGTGCTGAATCAATTAATGGAATCAAAAGTACGTAGGTAAAAAAAACTTTAATAAACTTCCGGAAAACTTAAAATCGATAAAATATTATCAAACATTTCAAATTAAAATTAAAAAACATAAAAGACTCACCCCTACCTAGACTCCATACCAAGGAATATTTTTATTTATTTTTATTTACTTTGTAAATTTTTAATTTACTTTGTTTTAATCTATAATGTTTATAAAACAAATAATAATTGTAAAAAGAATCCCCTCTCTAAACACAAGTATCTACTTTATAAGAGAGGTAGAAACGTTATATTTGAAATGTTTTGTATATTTATCAAATATTTTGTACTATTTAAATATGTATTTTGTAAAAAAAAGGCGAAAATAAAATGATAAAAAATAAAAAATTGATGGAAATTAAGGCATATAAAGGAGGCGATCAGATCAGTGGTCAACGGCCAGTGATTGGGTCCAGATCAGCGTCCAATGATCGTGTTCCCGATCAGTGATCAATGTTCACCGTCTATTGTCAACCAGACAGGAGACGTCCCCCGGATCGTGTAGTGTTCATTAGGTCTTGATTAGCAGTTTAGTCCGACAAAGGAGAAATTAATTGAGTATCAGGGACAACTGTCTGCAATAATTATTGGATTCGTGTTTGTTTCAGCTCTCGCCTCCTGTGATTCTACAGGAAGCAATTTCGATAGACATTGGCAATCGAATTTTAAGCAAATATTGCACATATCTAAAATAAATATTGATATATCGACGACCCCTTCGTAAAGTACTCTATCTACAAATTTGTTAATTTACAGGAGAGAGCTTAGAAGTTTTTTTTAACGTATTTTTTTTTATTAATCAACGGTTTTATCAGAAATTCAAAACTAACATTAAACATTCAAAAACCTATGAAATAACGTATTAAATTGTTTTAAAACTTCATGCTTTGTCAAAATTAAGTAGTTAGCGTTTTAGGAGTTCAGTTAATTTCGAAAATTCGATGTAGATAGCGTCTTATATGCCTGAAAACTAGGCGTAATTTATTTTATATATATATTTTTGTTTTTTTTTTATATTTGTAGATAACGGTCAGTTGATAACATACACCAAATATCTCAAAATTGACAAAAATGTAGTTAGAGCACTTTAAGTAGGGCACATCGATATCATCCGTATGGTGAACAATTCAGTTTCATAAAATAAAACTACTTTGTCATAAACCTCCGTAGTGTAATGGTCAGCAATCTCGGTTAACGTTATGGAGGTCCCCGGTTCGATTCCTAGGGTATAAATATAACGATGTTTTCACTCAAATATTTATTCAATATTACCCTGAACTGGTACTTGAAGCAGAGGGCTAATCACAATTTCTTCATGTGTTATCGATTAAGATAACACAGTGGTTAAATGATGTAGTGCCCTATGCATCATTGGGGTGCGGATAAGGGTTTGATGTTATTAGCCATATTTTATTAGTACTTTTCTCCAACCGGTTTCATTTGATGATACGGGTTTCGATGCGTTGCGCATCATTTACGATGTTTGAGAATGATGCTAAATGCATCGAAACACTTGTCACGATAGATTTTAAGAAAAAGTGGTATATACTACTAATAATATACTATAAGTAAAACTTGAATAAATAAAAATATTTTTTTTTAATATTTGAAGGAATGCATAAATTATATATTGTAGTGAACATTAAATATGCAAACTGTTTCATTACTTTTTGTTTAAATATGTTTAAATAATTACAAAAAGAGTTTGTCAAATATGAAAGACAGATTGAGGAAAATGTCCGAACATTTTGAAGAACATTAATAATCGGGTATTGTCGTAAAACAGAATTATATTATTCTCATTGAAAAATTATGTCGCTGTGTTTTTAACAACCATCATTAATTTTGACTGTTTTGTTGAAAAGTTGACAGAAAATAAATGAATCAACTTGAAATGTAATGTCTTTTGTTTCAGATGAAATGAAGACGTCGAGAAAATGGAAACGGGATGAAAATTATCGTAATTTTTCGAAGAGCTTAAAAAGATTCCTAGCCTATAAATGGAATTTTTAAAAATTCTTTATTATCTACAAGAATCTGATTTGAAAATTGCGACTCAAAATACGTTCACAAATTACATTTATTTTGATACTTTAAATTTGAATACAACATTTTTTAAACCCATACCACGATTTTTTTTAAAACCTAGAATTAAGAATTATAATTGTAAAGTAACACAAGATTCCATAATAGATTTTTTTTATTAAAAAAAATATAAACATAGATATAAAGATAATGATAAAATTGATGTATACACAGCCATTGATATATGTCATATGCTTGTATTCTGTAAACCCGTTGAAAGTTTGACACTTTACCGACAAGTCCATCAAAATGAGATTGAATTGTCCCTCACCCCTATATCCTACGCTCAACCATTGAAAAAATCATTCAGACTCATACGATATGTAGGTACTTAACATTCCGAACAAACGTTTATTTTCCAGGTGGTGATTACTTTTACATTTGACGAATTTATCACAGTTTAAACATAATATTGAAGGTTATTGTTTATTGTGTAAACGAATTCATTACAGTTTTAACATAATATTGGAGGTAATTATTTATTGTATAGATGGTAATTAGTTTTATAATTCAAGAATTTATCACTGTTTAAACTTAATATTGGATGTTATTATTTATTGTGTATATTGTTTATTTGACGAATTTATCACAGTTGAAACTTAATATTGGATGTAATTGTTTATTGAGTAGATCGTGATTAATTTTACATTTGACGAATTTATCACAGTTGAAACTTAATTTTGGATGTAATTGTTTGTTGTATATATCGTGATTAATTTTACATTTGACGAATTCATCACAGTTTTAACATAATATTGGAGGTATTTATTTATTGTATAGAGTGTAATTTGTTTTATAATTGAAGAATTTATCACAGTTTAAACTTTATATTGGAGATAATTGTTAATTGTGTAGATGCTGATTAGTTTTATATTCGACGAATTTATCACAGTTTAAACTTAATATTGGATGTTATTGTTTATTGTGTACATTGTTTATTTGACGAATTTATCACAGTTTAAACTTAATATTGGATGTTATTGTTTATTGTGTACATTGTTTATTTGACGAATTTATCACAGTTTAAACTTAATATTAGATGTAATTGTTTATTGAGTAGATCGTGATTAATTTTACATTTGACGAATTTATCACAGTTTAAACTTAATATTGGAGGTAATTGTTTATATACTCTGGTTTGCTTGTTAAATATTTGGTACTGTCTATTCCATGATTTCGTATAAAAATACTTTCAACTCCAATTTTTGACAATCGTGTGCTCATCCATTTTTTAGTATTCTTCTACGTTCATTCGATTTTGGACAAATGTTTGATAGGAAAAATATTGGGATGTTTAAACAAATCAATTTATTTTTATATGAAAATATGACCGTTGTCATATTGCCATCTTTGTCTGCCTCCGTAGTGTAATGGTCAGCACGCTCGGTTACCGTTCTGGAGGTCCCGGGTTCGATTCCCAGGGAGGGTCAAATAAATATAAGTGACTTTTTTCACTGTAATATTTATTCAATATTACCCTGGACTGGTACCTGAAGCGGAGGGCTGATCACCTTTCCTTCATTTGTAAACGATCAAGATAACACTGGGTTTATATGAAGCAGTGCCCTATGCACCATTGGGGTGCGGATAAGGGTTTTATTATTAAGTTATTATATGACAGTAGGGAGTTACGTTTGATCAGTCTTTTTTTTCATTCCTTTAAAAATCAATACATTAAAGTATTTAATAATTCCAAGAATGATAACTTGTGACACGTTTTCATTCTTGCGTGATTAAAATCGAGCTTTTGAAATAAATGTGGAGTGTGTACTTACTTTTGTCTTCAAACATTTAAGGGTCCTTTCTTTAGGTAATTCAATACAAAAAAATATAGCTGCTTAATTTAGCGCAATTTCAATCACCATTCTATTTTACCCATGATTGACAACTCAAAATTTCTTGTTTAAATGATTTTTCACCCAAATATTTGTTTACACCCCGGAATGGCACCTGAAACGAAGGACTGACTATCTTGGATACGATGTAGTTTTTTTTTGTACAATTGGGTGCAAATAAGGATAGGAAAAATAAGGAACTTCTTGTTAAAAGATATTTAATTTATATTTAGTTAAAAGATAGTTAAACAACATATAATTAAAATAACGTAACGTTGTTTTAAAATCAATATTAATATTTTATTTTAACTTATTTATAATGTCTACCGGTTTCGAAGCTAGCGCTTGTTTAGCAAGACTGATTAGTATTTTATTTTATATTTGTGAAAGTTATTTTAATCAGTCTTGACAAAGACAGGGCTAGCTTCGAAACTGGCTGATATTATAATTAAGTTATAATAAACTATTTATAGTGATTTTAATACAAAGTTACATTAAAATAATAAAATGGAAAATCACAAAGTTAGTGCTTCAAATATGAATAATATAAGTTAAACAAGTTAAGCCTATTGCCATTTCCGTCAATCAGTTTAAATCCTCGACGATGTTTTGTAATAGGAATTAAATCCCGCAGTGGATTGAAGGCTTAAATCGTGAGCTAATAAATAATTCCATTCTCCCATATAGAGAACCATAATATAGGGTTGGCCCAATTCACAGCTGATTCGGTTAGCCAACGTTCGCAACAATCCAACTTATAGTTCTATGTAGCTATACCGTTATGGTTGAATGCTACAAATCGTATTAAAACTGCATTGAACAGAATATAATGTAAGCAAACCAGGGTTGTGCCACAATATTTAGCTGTTATCAATGACATACTGGATGCGACACTATTTCTTTTATCCTTATTGCAGCAGTCGGGGATTCGGGATAAATTACCCCAAATGGGGTAAATATGAATTTTTTGGGGAAATTAGGAATTTTTTTTAATTTGCTATTTCGTAAACGTATTAGTATTTTTACAAATTTTAACAATTCAGAAATCGATTAAACCCTGAACACTATTCAAATTGCTTCAAAAGTCCCAATTTTTAAGTAATTGTATCGAACATAAAGGAACATCATTTCTCCAAAAACTGAAAAGGAAACCTGAAAACTTGTATATTCGTTTGATCCATTTTGAGAATTTTATTTTGTTTGTCTATTACATACTTGCTATTTTCATGTAACTTTTTTTTTACTTGTAAATTAATTAAAAAAACAAGTTTTATTTAAAATATACATCGATTGTCTTCTTTTCAAAATAGGGGGAGAGGATAATACACAAAAATATTTTGGGGTAATGCTTAAAAAAGTTCCCCGACCGCTGCCTTATTGACTCCATTTTTACTGTCTGATTTTGTCTGACTCACAGTACGTTACTAGGACTGACAGAAATTGTATACAGTCCCACTTATTTTAAAAGGTTTTGGTTTGAGTATCATCTCAATAACATTTGGCATAATTTTCATTGAATAAAAAGTATTCGTAATAATGTTTATCAATTCGTATTTTAAAAAAAATCAATCTAATCTTGAGGAAATGTAATCAATCTACTCTAGGCTCCGGATTTTGTATCCAAGAGTGTAATAAATAAATATATTTCATTTGATACAGATGATGTAATCGAATGATAATGTAATCGAATGGCAATGGTACTAGATATGTAAGTTTAATACGATACTTAAAGTTTTATTGAAATTTAGAATGACATAGTTTTGGAAAATAAATTACTCTATCCAGACACTTTTTATTTTTAGTTTTAAGTTTACAAGTTAATAGTTTATAAGTTTTGAAACATAAACTACTTTATGATTTTTGATGCTTCAAAGTAAAGTTTATTTTATTATCTCAAATAGAAATTAACAATGTTGGATTACTTACAATAATGAAATATGCATATGCACTTTTACTTCATTTTCAAGCGTTGGAATAAAACGGAAAAGTTAATATTCTACTCCACAAATTGGGACTGACTGGAAAATACTATTAACAACATTTTGAGTGTCTCCAAATACTTGTTCACAAAATCTGGATTATCTCCAATTACAGGAGTTATTTTCAAATATTTTTTTGACATCTCATCAAAGATGAAGACGAATATAAAAGTCTGACGACCGTCAGACTTCCATATTCTTCTTCATCTTTGTCTTTTAATTCTTTATCTTTTGAGATGTCAAAAAATAAAATATTAATAATAGGAAAATACTATGATTAAATCGCTAATAATAATAATAACAAGGCGAATAAGACCGAGGAAAATTAAGCATGATCGAATCGTTCTAATACTTGAAATTGGCCAGGTCAGGAGTCAGAATCATCGGGATTATTTATTAGGAGATGCATGCATGCGAAAGAGGAGAACTTTGTTTGCAAAGACAGTTCGGTGTGGCGTTCTTTACTCTCTGCCTAGTCCTGCGGGAAGCGGAGTAATAGATAGTTTGTGAAATAGTTTAGAATATTCCATCCTCAGTCCAAACTAAGAACCCTTTGGTGATACCTCTGCCTGCGATAGAAGATTGAGGCTGATTCATATATGTACTCGTATCTACTTGTGCATACATTACATAATTTAGGATATTTGCCCTACATCCCTTCTATATAGACTTGGATGGAGATTGCTTAGATTGGAACTAAGAGTATAATTGAATATTGTTCAGAGCTAATGAAGACATTTAATTATTAATGCAGAGACCATCAATGTATATTACATTACCAATGAGTAAGAGAGAATTTAAGCAGAATACCACTAAAAGTTTTTTTAAATGGTATTACACAAAGTAAACGATGAAAGAGTGTGTTATATTATTAGACCACAAAGTTGACAATATTTTTAATATACTAAATATACTATTTATCGTGTGTTTGATACGAATTCTTCAATTTTTTTGTTGCAATCGTAAGAAGAAATGATAACAGTATTAAAAATTAACGGAAAGGATCGAAGGTAGTAGAAGAACAGAAAAATCACCCACTAGATGAATTGACCAAATCAATGCAGTCACAAGATCTTCAGTGGTTGAATTTATTTGGATGTTGGAAGAGGTAGAGTACAAAATGTTTTGAGGACAAAAATAAATAATAGTCTCGACCCTTAGGAATGATGATAACGTCACAGAAGAGGAACTATTGAAATAAACTATCCTTTTTTCATTTTAAACAAAAATACTAATTTTGAACGGCGGGAAAATATTGTAAAACATATTTTCCCAACATGTTTCACACAGTTAATTGGGATATCTCGCTTTTACTAGAAACATCAAACTGTCACCCTTCTTATTTATAAACTTAAATAAAGAAAATAATCATTTTCTTTGATATACGTGGTGAGTAAAACAAACATTTACATTCCTATTCCCAGTACGATCTTGATCATATTTCCTTCCAAAATATTGCATTTCACATGTCTCATACAAACTTAAATTTCATCTTACCCACGGTGATATTTTATCTGCAGAAGACAGATGCCCACCGAGGCAGGAAATTTTATCTTCATTTCATATGCAAGGAATTTGTATTTTACGTTGCACAAAATACTGAAACTTATCGTAGAAACAATGCTCCAGATTTCTATGCTAAATTCTTCACATTTCAGAATATTTTACCTTCAAACCCCAAACAAGGCAAGTAAACAACAGAAACAAGGATTTACAAGCAACATAGATATTCTTGTGCAAAATATTATTTTAAATACGGTTAGGGAATTCATAAATTATTTTAACAATCTATTTAAATTCCTTGTATTTATACGGCATTCGATAAAATAGTACTACTTTATGTACGAAATCTTAATTTAGTCAATATTAAAAGAAATACATATTTATCAGATACTACATTAGGAATAACCCGCAGAGCTTCTATTCTAGAAGCTTGTCTGCAGGTAAGATAATTAGGAATGGGAAGGATGTTGTGAAAAATTCAAACACCCAGACCAATTGAAAATGAATATTTTTTCAATTCATTTTGCAATTGGCGGGAATCGAATTTGCAACGTTAGTTTCGCAGTTGAGTGTCTACCCGACTACGCCTCGGCGCCTGTCTTTAATATCAATATCATGGTTGTCTCAATTTCAGATGAAGTCTCTATTATATTTTATACGAAAGAAGATGGACGTAATTATAGTAACTTATATAATTCACAAATATATAAACTGAAGACGCCACTGTCATCTATACTTCTAAATCTATCAAATAACAACCAACATATGAAAGAAATCCAAAAACATTGCATATTTATCTTTAAAAATTAATGCGATATTGATGTTCAATAATAAGCAGAACTGTAATCGTTACACAAATGTATAAAGTAATCACTTAAGCCAGCTAAATGTCAGGTTGTAAGTCTTTTTCCGTATAAAACAAAATACGCTATATATCAAGTTGAGACACCTTTAATGTAACTCTTATGATTTGAAATCATACGTAATAATTTCGAAATTATTTTTTTACGTATTATTGAAAGATTAAAGACACAATTTTGTCCATTTTTATTTTTTATTCTTTCTTTAAATGATAAATTTGATACAGAAATTATTAAAATTATTTCAATAAAATATGAAACAATGAAACACTTACAAATTACGTTATTGTATCTGAGAAATAAATGCAGTATATATTTGAATACAGTTTATTATACCGTACAAGAAAGCATACATATATGATCTCTACAAAGTAAAACAACTAGCGATTTATTTACCCTTAAGTCATATTTCAAAGAGTCGAAAATATCCAAAACAAACTCGAAAAACATTGTAGAAAATGCGTATAAATTTATAGTGCTTGATTGGCCGATTAATCCAACTGAAAGATTGTAGGCTTTTATTCCTTTCCGCTCTATCGCCCGTTCCCCTTCCTGAGCTTTTCTTTGTTCCCGATATTCGGGAGCTTTATATGAAATAAGCCCGAGGGTGATTTACTGAAACTGAAAATTCTCGCTAAACTGCATTTGATCTGAAAGTGTAATCAGCTTTTTTGCTTTTGTTAAAGCTTTTCTGTCTAGAACGTTTAGGCAAGTAATTTTTTTTACAATTAGTTCCGATACTAAGATATTTAAAAAAGTTAAGTGATAAGTTAATTAGATAAGAATGTTTTTATGAAGTAAAACAAAAACAAAAACAAGTCCATAATACTTTCCTTAAATAATTTGATCTGAATACTTACAAACTGAATAATAATACAAAATAGGAGTTTGTTTTTTACATATGTAAGTGAATTAATAAAATTATAATATGATTGTGATAAGTATTTTTTATGCTTTATCGAAGAATTTATCTGTATATTTTTGTAGGATTTTTTTTTTCAATTAAAATTTATTTGTTTAACCTTGAACAAAAAGCAGAATAAGCATTTTGAAAAAGAAACTTTTAAGGTAAAAAAGACATGTTGAAATAAGTTGAATCACTTAAATTAAAGTTTTTTTTAATAATAAAGAATGTAAAAGGAGATTCAGGAATGTGGAAAAGTCAATTTTTTTTGCAAAGACAGAGCGATTTGGCATTTTATTATTTTAACCTACCCCTGCGGGGAAGTAGCAAGTTAGATTTACAAATAAAATAATTCTTTATTTTTTCGTGTAGACATGTAACAGTTATTATTTTTTTCAATTTTTTTTGTTAAATTTTTTATTATTTACGAAAACACTTGTTTTTTTTAACACTTGAGTTTATTTATGACAACTAGTTTCGGAAGCTAAACTTCCATCGTCAGGTCCAGGTAGTTTATATTTAGACCTGACGATGGAATCTTAGCTTCCGAAACAAGTTGTTATAAATAAACTCAACAAAAAACAAAACAAAAATCAAACTTACCCTGTGCGTAGGTATAAAATATAATACAATGTACAATGTTTACTATGTCATGAAGCTAATTGTTATAATATTAAACCAGAAAATGGAGAAATAATAAAATGAGTACAAAAAAATATTAAATCATATCTAGGTAACATTTTTTGTGTAAATGATATATTAATGAAATATTATTTTATCATTGGAATGCAGCCAAAAATAACTCTTAACTCATTATCTTTTATGAATTGTAGAAAAAAACATGATCTTTCGAAGCAGTGAAAAAATATTGGATTTAGGTTGTGATAAAAATCCCCAAATTATACACGAATGCTAGGTAATGTGAAAAATAGCTTTTTTGTCAGGTTTCACATTTGATTACTTCACTACGGCCGAATTATCTCAATCAATCTCTAGTATTTTTTTATATTTAGGATTTAATTTTCTGCTCGAAGGTATACTAACCCACATGAGTGAGTGATAAGGGATGAGGGATGATCTTGTAATCTGTAATAAACGATCCTTGATCTGTCGTTATTCATTGTCAGCTGCCTATAGAACACCCTTCACCATAGGCAGACATATACACAGCCACCTACGAGTATATACTATTAGACTCGACCTTCTCTCTAGCTCGAGACCTGCAGACCTTTCCTCGGTAACCTACAATCCCGCCAGTATTCTGCGGTACATTTTCTGGGATTAGAGTGACTGATGAGATGTGCGCACACGTGTCTGTAATTTAAGCTGTCACGTGTGCTTTTACTGATTTCATCATGCTAACAACGTTCATACATAATAATTTAATAGCTATGTTACGTCTCCATGATTTTATTTTAAATTTATTTTTCAAATTGGTTTAGCATTATTGTATAAATCAATTTGAAAGAAAATTTAACCAAAAACGTAAACTTTTTGTTTTTATAATTCAATATTACATACTTTTTTTTTGGAAAAATGTCGGTAATGTTAGTGATTGTCCTGACAAAGAGATGGGTACGTCTCAAAAACGGTAGACAAAAGTCTTGTGAGTGGTTATATACTAACATTACATACATTTTTTGTAAAAAAACTAAAATAACTTACCACATTTAAAAATTAATAATAATTCAATAAGTATTGGTTCAGATTTTGAAAACGCAGTATAGTTTTATAATTGCATATTTATGAAAAACTTTTTGTATGATGTTTTCTTCATTTATGTTCTGTTAATGATAAATTTGTTAATCAGTGAATATAAATTAAACCAGTGTTGCTTATTCTAGTTTAATTACATTTCGTTTTTATACACGCCGGTAAAATGAATATTAAATATTATTTCTGGTTGTACTACATTTAGTTTTTTTTTTTAAATACGCATTTAGTGCGCTTTTTAAGACATGAAATGTTTATAAGTTATTGTTTTTTTAAAAAAAATTTTACTTAAAAGATTGTTAAGTTTGTTCTAAACTATCACATCGAACTACTAAATAAATACTTTTTAAAACAAAGCTTTGTATGTAACTGTTAAAATCGATTTTGTTCGACACGAGAGCTGGTTCAATAAATTAAGGTAGTTCAAGCAGCCTTAGGTTAACCCATCCCCGAGGGAAAACTATATAATGCTTGTAACTTAAACTACAGTTGAAGTTTAACCTGATTTTGACAAATAGAGCTAATTGGAAGACTGCAGTGGCTACTGAGAGTGCTCGAATGAGTCACAACTGCATTCGATCAATTTAACGTGTCAAAATTCTGATTAATGGCGTTAGCGTTTTTCATCATTTTACTGGAAACGATGTTCACATAATTGTTATAAATTGTGTTTGGTACTTTGAAAATATGTACTTCATAGTATTTTTTACATGTGGTACATTGTAGTAGCAGGCACACGACTGTTGATAAGCGAAATATGGGAGTAATATTTCAGTGTATTTCATTGTATGATATTTAACTCTCTCTCGTCTTTTGTATTAAACTGGCATACCAAATATTGATAGTGTAATTGTATTGTGTTTAACACATAATTTTAACGTAACAAAAAAGGTGACTTTATCAAACGTACTGCGTTATGTCAAACATTGTAATGTGATTTTTTCGTAACGTTTATAATACTATAATAATATAATATAACGTTTCGTATTGTCCAAATATTTGTTAAAAAATCTTGATCATCTCCAATTATAAGAGTTATTTTTAATATTATTTTTTGACATCTCAACATAGATGAAGAAGAATATGGAAGTTTATATATATATATATATATATATATATATATATATATATATATATATATATATATATATATATATATATATATATATATTTACATATATATATATATATATATATATATATATATATATATATATATATATATATATATATATATATATATATATATATATGTGTGATCTAATTTTAAAACATTGTAAAAGGATCACTAGAATTTTCACTACTTACATCTATTGATGAGACAAAGAAGATTTTTTATTGAGCAGAAACTCTATTTGTATGTGAGGTCCGAATCCTGGATTATAATCATAAACATAATATATCCTTTCCATTTTATTAATTTAGCTGATAATTTGACCAGATAATTTATTTATATTTTTACAATTTTCTCTTTCATCTATGTTGAGATGCTAAAAATAATATGATAAAAAAATGTTCATTCATCAATATCTCATATTTCGAAGTATCGAGTTCACTATTCAATAAGTAGGGGATGGCTCACCAGGGGTGAGTTGGCTCGCGGCCAGCTAGCACGAGGGACCTGAATTAAATGCCCGTGACTCTCTACTGGGAGTACTTCAAAAGATGGAGAGCTTTCTCACGTGTTTACTGGATTTGAAAATTGTGTTTACGTACAGAGAACGGCTGTTGTTTGCACACGCGACGGTAATTACCGAAATTGAGGTAATTTGATTTATTTTTCCTTCGTCATGTTATACACATTATATGTGCATTAAAGACCATGGCCCTGACAAAGAAAATGCAGAGAAACTCAAATGCATACAGCGATCTATGTTTAACCAGTAATTTAAAGATAAACCATGGTTGGAACTATCAAGAGTAAAAAATAAATATAGAAGTAGAACACTTAAATACATAATTCTCCCATTTTTAATTTGTTACCGGCAAAGGAAAGAAGGCAAACAAAAATATGGAGTAAAGGCAAAGTAAAGGAATGGGTAAATTATCAAGAGTTTATATTTCAAAAATTGAAAAATACTTTTTTTGTCTGGATATTTTGTTTAAATAAGTTAAAATAAAAATAAATATATTTAAAGAACTCCACCGACATAAGGTGGTTTTGGTGGGTCTTATGAAAAAATATGTACATGAATTTGTAAATGTATACACATTTCGCGCACTCCTTTCAAGAACGTCATATATAAAAAAACTTGATTTTTCAGGAGAACGTTTTTAAAGTTTAAAAATATACTACAATGTATTAAAAAAAAATATCTAGCCACTTATTTAACTTTTTACTGTGCAACAGATCTTTTTAGGTAAATCCTGAAGGTTTATTCTTTATTTGAAAAATATTAAGTATATTTGAAAAAATAATTAAACAATACCATTTCTTCAAAATGCAAAAACAAAACTTTCTGCCCTGTAGCGGGTAAATATTAAGTTAAAAATATGCCGCTTTTACTGGGATATAGCACATTTTCTGGGCATTCCAAAAACATGCACAACTGAATATTGACGATTTTTGATTTATGACGTTCTTGAAAGGAGTGAGCGATTTATTCTTCTCCTTCTAACCCTTATCCGCACCCAATGGTGCATAGGGCACTGCACCGTGCTGATTCAGTGTTATCTTGATCGTTACTTACATGAAGGCAAGGTAATCACTCTTAAGCTTCGGGGAACAGGTAAGGGTCAAATAAATAATATCAGGTGTAAAATCTTTATTTTCACCCCTTCTTGGGAATAGTACCCGGGATCTCTTGCACGGTAGCTAAACATGCTAATCATTACACCACGCAGACGAACAATACACACACACATATATATATATATATATATATATATATATATATATATATATATATATATATATATATATATATATATATATATATATATTTATATATATATATATATATATATATATATATATATATATATATATTTATATATATACATATATATATATATATATATATATATATATATATATATATATATATATATATATATATATATGTATATATATATATATATATATATATATATATATATATATATATATATATATTTATATATATATATATATATATATATATATATAAATATATATATATATATATATATAAATATATATATATATATATATATATATATATATATATATATATATATATACATATATATATATATACATATATATATATATATATATATATATATATATATATATATATATATATATATATATATATATATATATATATATATATATATAAATATATATATATATATATATATATATATATATATATATATATATATATATATATATATATATACATATATATATATATATTTATAAAGTTTTACTTTTTAACAAATAAAAGAAATTCTAAAAAATTAAATAAAAATGTGAAACAGTTTTTTTTTTTACATTTTAAATATTTATTGCATGTAGGGCGAAATATCACATGAATTATAATAAAATCGTGAAACTCAATGAAAAATGGTTATATTACATAACGGTTTCAAGGCCGAATCCATGAAAGTGCATTTGGTCCGTCCATATTGCGGATTTTTTGTTCCGAAGGTTGTATTGTTACTAGGTAGCCGTAATTGGAGCGGGCAAGATGCCAAAACGCTACACTGCCAACTGCGTTTCGAGATTGAAACAAACCATTTCAATTACCGCCTCCATTACATGAGCTCGGAGGATTTTTATTTTGCACTGTCCTAAATGCTAGCATTGGTTTTCCGCTATTATATTCGACTCTCTATTATCTCGTTTTCATCTACCATATATGCTATACAAAAATGAAAATGTTGAAAATTTTAAATCTTCTAAAGTAATTCACTGATTGCTTTATAATTTCTGCACAACTTTGGATTTGAATTCGCGCGTGTATTTATATATCTATCTATCTAGGTATATTAATATAAATATTTTTTGTCTGCCTCCGTAGTGTAATGGTCAGCACGCTCTGGTACCGTTCTGGAGGTCCCGGGTTCGATCTCCAGGGGGGATCAAATAACTAAAAGATATTTTTTATACTCTTGTATTTATTCAACATTATCCAGGACTGGTACCTGAAGCGGAGGGCTGATCACCTTTCCTTCATATGTTATCATTCATTGTTCACTGTAAAATTCACTGTAAAATTAAATTAAACTACAAATCCACTTTTAAAAATTTTCCCATTGTGATTCATTTCTATTTCTCCTGTTTTTCAAAATTTTATTTTAATGTACATTTGTCCTGACGATTATTCCAATACTGGTAGTCAGGTATTAGTGTTTTTTAAAGTAGTATTACATAAAGTGAACGATGAATGATAAAGAGAGTGTTAGAAATGTAAATGTTCATTTTATATAATATATTTAATTTACAATATTCATTATATTTTCAAGCTTTGTCGTTTCTTTTGGAACTTTGTAATTTCTACGCAAAAGAGCGTAAACAGCATTAAGTTTTTACGGAGCAATTAATTACTTTGCCCGGTTCCCTGTTTCATATATATTTTATTTTAAACACATATTTGTTTTAAGTAATTAATTTTGTGAAAGAGTTTAAGAATTCCGATTGAAAAAAGCCTTTTGAAGTCTTATTTGATGCATTATTAGTTTAGGTAAAAAAAAAGTCGTTTGTTCTAATTTTGGGGCGAAAATTTAATTTATCTACGTTTAAACGAAATAAATGGAGAAAAGCCATATAATTATATATTTAAAAATAAAAGTTTCTTCATCATACTTTTTCAACCAATATCTTATGATAGGGTACATAAGGGATTATAGACACCAAATATGTATTTTAGATACCATCGTTGATCTTTTGTGTATCGAAATACCAAGAAAAGAAAATTTGCTCTTCTGTCAAACTGATATAACCCCTTTTCCAAAAAAATACTGATACCATGGTTATATATATTAGAAAACAATATTGATTCATCTCAACAGGCTTTTCTTTTTTTTGCCATTTTAACTTATTTTTATCATTATAATCTTGTACTTTCAAAACAGAAGAAGAGATTCCCGTTTGCAAACACAGAGCCATGTTTATGAATATTCAGGTTATGGAGATTTACATATGGGCATCCAGAGTTCTATGGTGGAGACCATGGGACATAAAGAGAAGGCGAGAAGAGATAGGCCTGCCTCAGAAAAGATTGGGTTCATTCATTCATGTGGATTTAAAAAAACTAAACGAGAGAAGTTTGGAAGGAATTAGAAGTGGCGAGTCAGCTAACAAAGAAGAAGGAGAATAAATATTTAAATATCATTATTAAATAATTACGTTATTTAATTAAAATAAGGCCAGAATTTTCTTATTTTCTTAAATATAATAGAATATATTCTTACAACATTTTAAGTGTGTCCAAATACTTGTTCACAAAATCTGTATTATCTCCAATTACAGGAGTAATTTAATCCAGATTTTGTGAACAAGTATTTGGACACACTCAAAATGTTGTAAATAAATTATCTGGTCAAATTATAAGCTTACATAATAAAAATGAAAATGGTATTTTCTTGCGTTTCTCATGTGTGTGATTATAATCCAGGATTCGGACCTCACATACTAAAATAAGAGTTTCTGCTTGATAAAAAGCTTCTTTACATCTCACCAATAGATGTCTCTAGTGAAGTTCTAGTGATTCAAGAACAATGTTTCTAAATTGGTTCATGTATATAGAACTTCCAAGAATTTGAGTAGTGTGGTTGTCAATAATGGGTAGAATTGGTGAATGTTACACTTGTGTAAAGTGATCACTTAAACCAGCCTATGACGGTCGTCAGCCCCGTATATGCCCAGACTTACATATTCTTCTTCATCTTTGATGAGATGTCAAAAAACAATATGAGTATATTCTTATTTTTAATCTTCTTAAGTAGAAAAAAATCCTTTAACCACTCTCGTTAATTCCTCTTCTTTCCTTTTCCTTCCCTTTGACCTTTTACTCCCTTCCTCACACACACACTCCCACTATTTTTTATTTTATTTTTATGTCTTAATGTTTTAATAGTTATTATAACATTAATGTGGAATTGTTCAAGTGGCTTTATTTTTATTAATGTAACTATTTTTGTTAATGTAATGTAATGTTTATAATTGTTTATATAACTGTTTCTTATTATATATATATTTTTTATGTAAAGCTGTCCAATTCCCGAACAAATAAAATTTAAATAAGCTTTATTCATTAATTAAAATTATTCGAATTGGGTTATCAGTTATGCTCTAATTTCGGTAGGCCAGTCAATATTAATAAAATTCAATAAGAACGCGGCAATGTTATATTTGAATATGAAATTTATGAAAGCCAGGCCAATAGTTGGCTTGGCGTGATGTTGTCCATTGCACTGTGCACATTTGGGTCACGGAATAGCCATTTTCTGAATGGTTTTACTGCCCCCATTTCAGGCATTACCATTCAGGATTCATAATGCAAAACTGTTTATTTCCCTAGAATCGTGCTCGCGGAAAAATACCGTCGGAGGAGGAAATGCCAAGAATCTGCTACCTCCGAGAAGAAAAAGTATTTTAAATTTGCGATTTCAAAAAAGATTTGTGACTACACATTTTTTATTCATTGATCCGGTAATGAATTAGTTAGATTTGTGATATTTGATTTTACACATTTTTAGATTAATGTTGGATTTGTGATATTCTAGTTTGCACAGATTTAGTTACTTAATTAGTTAGATTTGTGATATTCGAGTTTGCACAGATTTAGTTACTTAATTAGTTAGATTTGTGAAATAGCGAATCGTGCAAAAGTCGAATGTGCGAAAGATGAGGTCCGCCTGTATTAATATTGTCATTTATATACATATGTGGAAAGTAGACCCGCTTAGCGCTGATTCGTTTAGCACTCCATTTTGCTGCCACGGATTACCCGCGCTAATTATTACTGTATTAATTTCAACACTCCGGTCCAGTTGACTTATTATTTTTAGAGATCTAACCTGATATTTTAAACACTAACTAATATTTTTTAAAACACGTGTTTCGTAATTTTAAACATACTATCGCATGGGAGGAACGGGTGAACCTACAAAGCTGGTTTACTTTTTCGATGCAAACACTACATATTTTTATTCTGACAACATATTTGTCTGGAGCTTACTCAGCGCGAGTTGTATCGCTAAACTAACACCACAGTTGTACTCCAAGCAAAATAAAAATCCCACTGCACTATTCAAAATACAAAACTGTAACGAAGTGTTAGTCTAACCAAACCACTTCATAAATTTGTTGATTTTAAAATAAAGTTTATAACTTCTTATTTTAATTTTGAACTTGAATGCTCTGCCATTAAGAATGATGTGATGGCAGAAATGGTAATTTTTTAAGGACGTTCCTGTTTGTAAAAATAAACTTTCATTCATGTCCCTCTCCAATAATTCAAATATGATTTCTGAAAATTTTCTTTGAAATTCCTAGTACTGTAATTCCAAGAACGCATTTAATTTTCTTCTATATATATATATATATATATATATATATATATATATATATATATATATATATATATATATATATATATATATATATATATATATATATATATATATATATATATATATATGTATATATTTATTATTATAAAATCTTATTTTCTACTTATTATTATTATAACATCATGTTTTATTATTATTTGCTGAGAAACCATTAGTCAAATTTGTTTGACTTGGGTTTGTATACAGTATACGAGTATATAAAGCTGAAGATCATATGATTTTAAGCCAATGTGATTTTTTATTCTTTTCAGTTTAATTGTAATATGTAGAGGAAAAACGAAAATACTTTATATTACTCCACTATTTAGTATAGATATAACATATTAATATAAAACATTGTGTAAGTCTTTGAATCTCAATCTTTAATACTTTTTATTCTTGAAGTAGGACAGCAATAATTTTTTCCTACCAATAAAGTTAAAAAAGCTTGTTAACATATTTTTAACACTATCATTTTATTTGGGTAAAATTGTGCCCTGGAAATGAAGACCAGGTAAGGTTAACCCAGCCATATATATTTACCACGACGCGGCCTGAAGTTTACCTAGCGCTAGTACAACGAGACCATTTCCATAAATCCAAAAGTTTGTCCCCGCTTCTCTTTGGTCTGTAAATTTTCCTAGCGATATGATCGTTCTCTTTGTTTTTTCTTCCCGGAACCATTCTCATACGGAATGTACTAAAGCAATAACAGCCAGGAAGTTGTCAACGGCACACCATACACTTTTATTTAGTTTCAATGTTATTTTTAACACTTGTATAAGTAGAAAAGAGGAAATGGAAATCGTATTTTATCTTGGGATTAAAGTTCTATTACCGCGTTACTTTGTAAAATAATTTAAATATGTTTAATTTAAGTTTTATTAAGTAAACACAACTTTTTCATAAAATCTATTGCAACACGTGTTTCAATGAGAAGGAAAGAAAAGTTGCGGATATAATTATCTGGTCAAATTATAAGATGGATAAAAAAAATGTTTTCGGGAGTTTCCCAATATGTAAAATAATTCAGCGAGGATCTAGCATACATCGAAATGAAAGGTTCTCTGCTAAAAGTTTTTTTTTAATCTAATATAGATAGCTCTAGTGAACTCGCATGTACATTGTCATGAGATTTATGATTTAGTGCTCCAAAATTCCAAAATTCATTGACATTTTTTTTTTTTTTTAAGAGACATATTTGTGTTTTTATTATTTGCACAAATATTTCAATTTCATATTATTTCTGTGAGCCTAAGCGGCTCAATATTAGAAATGGTATCAATTTATGGTAGAATGGGTTCGAACCGAGAAACTCTGACTTTAGAGTCCGCGACAATAACAACCGGACCACAACCCGATACGATTTCTTATCTTGAATAAAGCAAATACTATTAGAGATTTCTTATTATCATAATTTTTATAAGATTTGAAAGAAAATATAAGGTTTATTAATTTTGTATCATTTTAATATCAAATATAATTAATTTATAATTAAGTAAATAAATTAAACCCAATTAAGGTTTCGAGAATTAAGTTCATAGAATAATTAAATACAATCCTATATTATTATTCATGGCAAAGAAGCAAAATAATTATTTTCATTAATTGATTCGGCATTGACTTTATGGTAATGTATATCCATTTTTAACTAAAATTTCACTTTTAATTAACACTATTTTTTATAAATCTTTGTGACGCGTGTTTCAATGTTTGAAAAAGATGCGAAATGCATCGAAACACGTGTCACAATAGATTTAAAGAAATAGTGGTACTTACCAGGTGAAATCCAATTTTAAAAATGATTGTATTAATAACTATAATTGATGAATGGACGGGTAATAATAAATCGACCTGTCTTAAATTTATTTAAGATTTATAAAATAAAACTACAGCCATTAAAATCATCATCAAACACTCATGTGCACCTGATAGTAAATAGGGCACTGCATCATATAAACGTAGTGTTATCTTCGCTTCAAGTACCAGGGTATTTTTTTTTGAATGGTGACAAATAAAACAATTATTTTTAACTACAGTGTGAATTGTTTATAATTTAATTTCATTACATTTAACTTGTATGTATTTTTAACGTACTACATTTTGTGATCTTCTATGCTTATTCGAATCCCGGCAACATTATGTAGTATCTACGTGTAAATATCTGCATGTAATCTTCTTCTTCTTCTTCTTATGCATGTAATCGTTTATAAGAATTATTGCCAGTCGATTTAATACAGACATAAATAATGAAACCATTCATAAGGGAGGAATCTTATTTTCTACCAGAATTTGACGTCTAGAAACTGAGTTCAAAAAACTTGATAATTAAATTCATTTAAAAAGTTGATAATATAATTTTTCTATGGAATTATTGATATCTAGTAACTATTTTTTTCAACTTCATCCATGATTTCGATCGTTGCATTAATCTTATAGAAACAATACGTGATCAGTTAATTTTTAATTTTGTTCAACAAAATAAATAAATTTTGCGTTAATCAAAATGAGGGGGGGGGGCTTTCGGGTCAACAATGGTAAACCTTTCAGGTCAACAAAGGCAACCCCGTTGGGTCAACAGAGAGACCTTTTTAAAAAGATAGCCACCCCTTCGGACTAATATTAACCGGTTCTCTGATTTTATTTTAAAAAAATGTATCATAAAACTCTAATCTCCTTGACAAAAAATTCAGACATGAAAACCTGAAAACGTTTTTTCAAGACGGCCTATATTGAAAATATTCCGAATCACTTCAAGAATATCTTTAACAAACAGATTTTTTTATATTTCATGATTTTCTCTTGAATTATTTTTGAATCGCCTGATAAATATTAGCAATATACCCAGTGGCGTGCACAGGGTTTTTAATCAGCGTAGGCAGTAGGGTTGGGTAAGGATAAGGCATAGTCGGTACTGGTCGTGTTTTTATATAGAACGCGAGTAATCCAGAGTAGGCACCGATTTTCTGCCTATAAAAAATGCACGTCTCTGAATATACCATATATAAAGTATTTTTATTATTTGTCCTTAAATAGTTGGTGAGAGGCATTAAGTATTAATTTTAATATAAATATCATGAACAAAGTCCACCTTTTACGATTTTAGTAAATTATTACGTAATTTATCAAAGGCAATTTTTCACTGTTTCAGTATATTCATAAATTCGCTAATCTCAGTATGGGTAATTGATATTTTTGTGCCATTATTTAAAACCTAGCATATTAAAATATAAAGTTAGTAAGTTATTCATAATAGTTTATAAACGAGGAGTGTTATTCGTGACCGTAATGTTATTAGTCATACTGCAGAGAATTCGTTTAATTTAGTAATTTTGTGACCTGCAGACAGTACGTATAACTAATTTCTATATTGTGCGGAACATGCCAAAACATAGAAGGTCAAACACGCAACTCTTATTCAACTATTTGAATATCAAATTTAGATATTACGTTTCCCAAACCAAATCCCTTTTTTTCAAATATCGCAAAGTTCAATGAAAATTTCTAAACATCTAAATATCATATTATTCCAATATGCTATAATGTAATTTTATAAGATAATAAAAAACACTGCTTTCGTGAAATATTGCTTTCGTGTTTCAATATTTCAAATTGAAGTGTTTTTTACTATCTTATAATACTACATTAGAAACGTTATTTCAAATTACAATAAAATATGTATTGAGTAGTTTGAAAGTTTTTATTCAATTATTTTATTATATTTGGTGAAATAAGAAAAGAATGATGAAATAAGGAAAAAATGCAAGGCTGAGATAAGCATTATCGATAAAATTAAGAAACGTGTGTGAGATGGTTTGGAACGTATGAGTGAGGAAAGAACGGTTAAACAAATTTATGAGACGAACGTAGAAAATATCTTTTTTCTAATTACGCTGTGCTTTTGCCAAAAAAACTAAGCTCTTGTGCTTGGAGAAAACCTACACAGAATTTTAAATTTATATACTTAATTAAAGATTTTTTTATTCTGTTTATATTTTGATATTTTCTGCTTCTGGGAGGTGGATGACCAGCTATCTTTAGGTTTAGGTGGTCTTCCTGGGGGTCTGTTACCTCTTATGCATTCGTCTGCTGCTATCATCGATACTCGGTCCAAACTTGCTCTTCCCACATGATCTCTCCAGGAAGGTCTTCTCACTCTTCTCCATCACACAACATCTTCAACATCGCAGAAATAAGTATCACAATAGATTAAAATAAATAGTGGTATGTACCAAGTGAAATAAAAGATAAAAATAGATATATAGATGTGACTCCCAAATTAATAAATGAAATTGATAATTTTGGTATTTCGGAATCTAAAGGACGTATTTTTTTTTCAATTTTACATTTGAATTGCTTTTTTTACTTGACGAATGAATTTGAAAAAAGTGGTATCTGTATTGGGGACATAAATTAAGAAAATAATGCTTTGTTAGAAATCCAAAATTGATTAATTTTGGTTTGTATTTATCTGTAACTTAAGGTGTGGGTGTTAGGTGTTAAAAACAAACAGCAATAGTTTGCCAGAATAGGTTTACTCCGCATACCACATCCTTAGAACCGCTCGCATTAAAGCTCCCCTACGATCCGAGCTTCCAGTTGACAGAAATCCGGAGTAAGAGGCCCGAATAGTAAATAATGTGCTACGTACCGGCAACCACATCGCTACTTCCAATGAGTATTTCGCTAAGAAGTTTTGAGAAGTTTAAATGGATTGTAAATACGTTTAGAACCATCTGCCAAGTTGAAATTACTTAACCACACACGCCTTAAATGTCAACACGATCAAAAATTATCATGTCATCCGCTTGCGGTATCATTTATCAAGAGAAATTATAGTTTTGTAAATTCTAGATATATTCCATTGTCATTTCGTGATAATTTCATTCTGACAGTAAAAATATCTTGATTTATATTTTAAATAAACATTAATAAATCATATTCATACAAAATTAATTTCAATGTATGAGATACGTGTGTAATAAAATGTTTTACTTTTATTGTATTTACTATTGATATTTTAACAGAGGCTAAGTAATTGTTAAGATTTTTCATTGAATGACTTAAGAAATCAATGTAAATACTGTGTTAAATTATTTATTGATTTGGCGTTTAATGTGTAAATTTAATTTGTATTTTTAAATAAAATACAACGTAGTTGACTCAAAAAATCTGTGTTTGATTTAAGAATTAATACTGTGTAAAATTCCCCAATCTGCCTGTGACTAAACTACTGCATTTTTCTATACATATATAATATATATATATATATATATATATATATATATATATATATATATATATATATATATATATAACGTGGTAATATTTTTCTTTATAAATTGGGTGTAAATAATATGTAAAGTGGGCGTATAATAATAAAATAAACAATGTGTTGCTTTGTAATTAAAGAAACGACAATAAAAGTTTATTCTTAATTAATCTTTATAATAATTTTTATATCTATCTATCTATCTATCTGATTCTGACAGTTAATAATATTATCGGAAGTCTTTTGTTTTATTCTGAGCGACGCATGCGGCATCTGGTTGTAGAACTGTTTTATGTAGGTACTTTTTGTAAGTACTTAATAAAATGTATAGGTAGATACCTAGTTATTTTATTACATCTCCCCCCTTGGGGATGAAAATTCATAGTAAAATTTTCACTCGTCCTCCGGATCATCTTCTTGTAGTGAAGGGACTGGTATAAGTTTAGTGATATGATAAAGTTTTTTTTTTTCTTTCTTTCTTTTTTTCCTTCTTTTTTTTCTTTTTTTTTTCTTTCTTGTTTTTTTTTCTTTCTTTCTTTTTTTTCCGTTCTTTTTTCTTTCTTTTTTTTTTTGTATTTTTTTTTCTTGACCCTTTTAAAGTAGACACAGTTTTTTTCAATCCATTTGTTTTTTTCTTTTGAATTCCTTCATTTTTATTCAGATCTCTTAAAGTATCTTCTAATATAACCAAATTTACAACTTTTAATTGTTCATCTGCATTTTCATTCGATTCTAAAACTGGATTCCTGCTTAGACAATCTACTTCTAAATTCTTCTTTCCTGGAGTATATTTTGTTTTATATTTTGTAGTATTTTTTTCTACTTTATTTTTATTTTCATTCTTCAAGCACTGTTTCTGTGTTATTTGTATGTCTTCATTTTTATTCTGATCTTTTAAAATATCTTCTAATTTAACCAAATTAACAACTTTTAATTGTTCATCTGCATTTTCATTCGATTTTAATACTGGATTCCTGCTTAGACAATCTACTTCTAAATTCTTCTTTCCTGGAGTATATTTTATTTTATCTTTCGTAGAAGTTTTTTCTACTTTATTTTTATTTTCATTTTTCAAGCACTGTTTCTGTGTTATTTGTATGTCTTCATTTTTATTCTGATCTTTTAAAATATCTTGTAATTTAACCAAATTTACAACTTTTAATTGTTCATTTGCATTTTCCTTCGATTCTAATACTGGATTCCTGCTCACACAATCTGCTTCGAAATTCTTCTTTTCTGGAGTATATTTTATTTTATATTTTGTAGAAATTTTTTTCGCATGATTTTTATTTTTAATTTTATCACTAGTTCTTAAATTTCCAGGTCTTCTTTGACTATCTTCTAATCGTTTTCTTTGATCATCTTCTAATTTTTCTCTCTCACTCCGAACATATTGTAGTAATTGTTTTAATACATCTAATGTTTCATAATCCATTTCCAATTAACAAAATTGTCGTTTTATAACGTGGTAATATTTTTCTTTATAAATTGGGTGTAAATAATATGTAAAGTGGGCGTATAATAATAAAATAAACAATGTGTTGCTTTGTAATTAAAGAAACGACAATAAAAGTTTATTCTTAATTAATCTTTATAATAATTTTTATATCTATCTATCTATCTATCTGATTCTGACAGTTAATAATATTATCGGAAGTCTTTTGTTTTATTCTGAGCGACGCATGCGGCATCTGGTTGTAGAACTGTTTTATGTAGGTACTTTTTGTAAGTACTTAATAAAATGTATAGGAGATACCTAGTTATTTTATTACATATATATATATATATATATATCCTGCAGGTACGTTTTATCTCACAAACAAATTTTTAATGCTGTTCTGTTGAAGTTTGTATGTAATAAATCATACTAGTTTTTCGTCATGTTTCTTATATTATTGTACGAAATTCTTGTTGGGTTTTTAATTTTTTACTTATTCATTTTTACCTTTATGTGCATCGAAATGTACTTGCATGTGGGACTTAGTATTGTATTGATGAATCGTAAATGAATTAATGTATAATCGTCAATTTATGTTACCTTTAAAAACTGAGTCATGACAAAAAACTATGATATGTTTTGTAACTTATCAGTTTTTTATTTGAACGGTAATTCATGTAGTTGTATCATCATTATATAAACAAATGTAATTTCAATTAATAAATGTATGGAAAATATTTCAATACGTTAGGTTTTATTTTTAAAATGTAATAAAAGATATGTCATCCACGTTGATTTAATCATAGAAAGGGATTGTATGTGGAAAAAATACAATTTGTTTGTTAGTGGCACTGCTACATTCATTTTTTATTGCAAACAAGGAAGATTAGGAAACTGCTTGTGAGTTTCAAATTGATTTGTTGTAGCATTCACTTTATTTTCTACATCGGAACATAACTAGCCAAGAGAAAGTATCGTGAGTGGGTTGTAGTCACGTGGTTGCCCACTATGAGTCAGAGTGTCTGGGTTCGAACACGATCAACCACAATTCGATACATATTTCTAATATTTAGCCGCTTAGGTTCACTAAAATGGTATGAAATGAATGATGTATTTGTTTACATTATAAATTTACAAATATATGTCATAAAAAACGTTAATATTTTGTCTAGAATTATTACTTTAAAAAAAAATTGAATTGAAGTAACAAAAAGAGTAAATCCACTCACAAGTAGGTAAAAGCTCTAACACTTCTTGAAATGTTAAAAATTGAAGTGTAAACAGTGCCATGATAAGCAGTGTTGCATAAGTCGTAGCTAGATTTCAGATTAGAGTTACTTGGACGTGTTAGGTAATTTAAAAAAATATGTGTTCAGCATTATTTTGATGGTTATATATACATAAAAATGTAAATCGCAGCAACAAAGATTTTTTGTTTCAAACCTTCTTTGAAATAGATATAATATTCGCATTCTTTGTTTTTTTCTGCGTATAGTAGTGCTTTCTCTGCGTACTTTGTGGACATTTGGGGAGTGTAAAAATCGATGTAGAATGAACGTTTTATATATCCCGCGGGTCCTATGTGTTCCGACCGAAGCACCAACAGTTTTCTGGGACTCCGATGTTACCGACCTTTTAAGGGTGGCGCGGAGCTTTGGGAGAGCTTCTCGCGATTCACCAATTTAAGTCAACTTATGTGAATCGAATCATTCCGACTCTTGGGTGAATCACCCGCTAGAGAGATAGACTGGTTTAATTAAAAACATCTTTTAAACGTTTTAAAAACTACGCTTTGTATTTCAATGAATAAAATTAAAAAGTGAATCATTTCGAAAATTTGAATTCTTACAAATGCCCTTAATAATTTATAAATTCTCGTGACAATATAAGAGTATATAAAACTGAAATACTCGTGAATGAATTTAAAATATATCTTTTCAACAAGTATTTAATGGATACAGAAAAAATATTTATTTATTTTTCAGTGACCGACATAAACAATGATCACTTTACCACTCTTAACGATAAAAGATTCTAAAAAAAGACTTTACTCATATATTTATGTGTAAATATACATAACCTCCCTCTTTTACATCCCATGGGGACAACTATAAAATTTAGATTTATATTAACACACGGTTTTCAATAATGATGCTGAATGCATCGATACACGTGTCACAATAGTTTTTAATAAATTGTTGTATGTACCAAGTGAAATTGAAATTAAAACCCATATAATTTATTATGATTCTGAGATAAAAAAATTGTAATATAAAAGGAATCAGGTACGTGAACTGGGAAAAGATTTTTTTAAAAAAGGAAAATGCGGAAATCTGGGCATTTACAGGAGTTTCCACATGCAATCGGCTGGTTTAGTTGATTACGTAGATAAAAATAAATAAATAAATAAAATACGTAACGTTCACGAATCCTTTTCTTAAGGAGAAAGAGAAAGTGGATAAGAATCAAACGGCCCATCTATTAGTGTTTAGTGCCCAGTAAATAAAATTTCCTTTTGGGCCGAGCGTTCTTTCAAATTGGCCGACGCGCGACGGCATATAAAAGGTGTAGAGCGCTTTTCCGAACAACGACATTTTCTGAATCGATCGAGGATTTAGTATTCTCGCGGGAAAATCTCACAATAAACGTTCCGATCCTCCAGATGTCATTACGGTCCGTAAGGAAGCTACCGGTTTTACCGCGTTTTCTATTCGAACCGTGTACAGAAAAGGAGCGGGAAGATTTACTTTGGCGGGAAAGCGATTAGCTGTCAATGCAATTTTAGAAACGTCGGGGACGTTCGCATTAGATGATCTTATCAGGATAAACTATTGCTACTACTATGTACTTAGACGTCATTTTTATTCAGGGGTGGGCAGAGAGGATGGAACGCCATATTCGTCTGTCGTTCGTACAGTCCTGGCTTACTTCACAACCATACATTTAGTCATACATGTACATGCACTCGGATTACGCAGAATTTTTACCCGACCAAATTTGAGGTTGCGAATGGATTTGATCATGCCAAGTTATTTTAGCCGTCTTCGTTCTGTTCCCATTTGATAAATATACTTTCTTAGTCATTCTTTCATTATCTATTTCCTCCACATATCCAAAATTCCTTAAATAACTTTTAAACTATCCCTAGTTTAGCCTTAGCTAAACTAAACAATTACCCACATAAATGAAATTGCACACGTAGTTAATAATAATAAAAATACTAATAAAAATAAATTTATATAAAATATATACAGAATAAAATAACAACTATGTAGTTTTTTACACATTAATTTTATTTGACCAGCAACCGGGTTTCGTCGTAACCGACATTATCAGACTGGTAAAAAACAACACAGATGTTATTTTATTCTATAAAATGCAGTCCCACCAAGAATTGTCAGTACAAAACTTAAATCTAATAAAATATATACTTTTAATTAAAGGATGCTTAAATCTCGCCTATTGTTAGAAATAACTTTTATAAATATATATAGCTAAAAACATTAAAAAAAGTTACAATAAAAATAATTTTACTGAGATAAAACTACTACACCAGAATTATACAGTTATATAGTATATTCTAGTTTTATCATTGGTTTATTCAAAAATGAATAATCAGACAAATTTTGGTGACTCCTTTATGTTTCAATTTATAGTAAAAATTTTTCAGATTTATAAATATTTCGGTATACATTTCGGTATGTAAACTTAGAGGCTTGTATTTGCCCCACAGAAGCAAATGGCGAAGTAACGTCACGGTATACTTAAACTTAAAATATTCCATGTTTTCGAAAGTTTATCAAATAAGGCTAAAATTTTAATTTTATGATACGGTCATTGTTTGTATGTACACCGACTATTTAGCACAAGGTACTTACGTAGGAATAATTTACAGGGGAACTCAACATTTAAAATAAATTTTGTATTCATTTTGATATTTATGAAAATTTTATTAGCAATATTTTAATGAATAAATCTTTATATGCTTTATCAAACATAATATATCTTAATTTGAATATATTTTTGAGTGTGATTTGTTATCAATTTTACAATGCAATTAATATTTTATATCATTTTAAATAATACTTTATTTATTATCTCCACGGACCCGTAAATATTTTATGTTTATCTAACCAGACTTTCATATTCTATTTCATTTATGGTAAGGTGACGAAGCTTAGATTTGTGTACAAGGATTTGAAAACACTCAAAATGTTGCTAAAGTAATAGTGTAAATTTGTCATACAATAAGACTATTTTATAACTGTGAATAAATTTTCAAATAACAACATTTGTATCTAACAATACATCTATCATACGCTACTAAGTATAGTGAATACCACACAGAAAATTTTATCACAAAATTTCAAATATTTTCGAAGATATTACAATAAATCGTAGTCGTACAGGAGAAAGTGAACAACTAACAATACATAAAATGTTCAGGAGGGCCATTTAAGTCACTTTTGCTTTGCAAGAAAATAAACATCGATGCAGTTAGTAATTTTTACCAAGTCAATTTATTATACTTACAAGTTTAAAACCCTTGGGGATGTTTTTCAGGGCAATATTAAGCTAGTGAGATATCAAATCGTCAATGATCACATTTTTGTAAAAAATGCACTTGGTCACTTTCTCGTGTATGACTACGATATAAACAAATTTATAATTTTTG